>NC_048228.1:7203444-7339466 GCF_002007445.2 Ailuropoda melanoleuca
GAAGGCAGACGCTTAACCGCTGTGCCACCCAGGCGCCCCTATTTAACTTTTTAAAACTAATCCCTATGTCCAGTGTGGGACTTGAACTCACAACCCCAAGATCAAGAGTCTTATGGGGGCGCCTGGGTGGCTCAGTCATTAAGCGTCTACCTTTGGCTCAGGGCGTGATCCCAGAAGTCCTGGGATCGAGCCCCACATCAGGCTCCTCGGCTGGGAGCCTGCTTCTTCCTCTCCCACTCCCCCTGCTTTTGTTCCCTCTCTCGCTGGCTCTCTCTCTCTGTCAAATAAATAAAATCTTAAAAAAAAAAAAAGAGTCTTATGCTCTGCTGACTGGGCTAGCCAGGCGCCCCATTCTGATTTATGTTATAAAAGAATTATATGCTGTGAAGTGAATAGACAAAAGGGGAAAGGGTGAAAGCAGAAAGGAGGCCGTCACAGGAGTCCCAGGACAGGGTTAGTGTGAAGAAGTAACAAAGGGTCAGATAGTGGTGGGTCAGATAGTGGTCGGTCAGATAGGGGCGGGAGCCCCTAGCACCGGGTGATGGGGTGGACGTGGCGTGTGAGAGAGTGGAATGGAGAATAGCTGTGTGAGTTGGGGTATCACTGGGTGGACCTTTGTAACAGAGATGGGCAGTTGCACCTGCTGACGCCAGATCGAGCTTCTTTCTCTCTAAATAGGAGGCTGGGGCTGCTGAGGCAGCTCTGTGCTCATTAGGGGCCCAGGTGCCTTCTGTCTCATTTTACCAACTTGCCTAACATATGGCTTCCATCTTTTTGGTCTATACATGTCTGCATTCTAGCAGGAGGAAAGAGAGGGGAAGGAGAAATCCTATTCCTTCTCTTGAATGGCATAACTCGGAAGCTGTGTGCTCTCTTCTGCTCACCTCCCATTGGCTAATGAAAAATACAGGCAGAACCTAAGGCACATGGCCACAGCTCCCTGCTGAGAAGCTGAGAAGTACGGGCTCCCTGGGTAGCCATATGTTCACCTAAAAGTTCTCTTATGTTAGAAGGGGAGGACCGTCTAGGCCTTTCTTTCCAGATCCTTCCTCCCAAATCTAGAACACACTTTGCACTTTTCAAAGGAGACAGCCCTCAGTCAGCTTCAGAGCCCAGAATCTCTGGCTGGTTGGTATATAGTCTAGGAACCTTTAGATTGAAATACAAGATGTTTACTAAGTGCCCACCCAACCCCCCCCCCCATGTATTGTGATTAAGTAGGATAGGATAATAGAAATAGAACTCCAGTTCAGGAAAGGGAAGAATGGGGAGTACAGACCCCTCGCTGGTCCATAGCCATTATTAGCTCCTGCCAGGCCATGTTGGGGGGACTTCCTGCCTTGGCAGTCGTAGGAGTTCCTGACTGCTCATTTCGCAGCCCTTGGTCTGCTGTCTTGGAGGAACTCCCTTGTCCCTTGCCCTCTGTGGTGGTTTTTCATATCTCTTTTCCTCTGGGGACATGTCATTGGAGAATATCCCCTTCCGGGGGGATGAACACTTTCTTCAGCTTCTTTTGGACTGGATATTGAAGGAGTTGGCTTTATCAACCCTGTTTAGCCCCTGCATTATCAGATTCTGAGTAGACTTAGACTGTAGGCTGTGGACATGCCTTAGGCAGACCTATATTCCCTTTTATCTCTGCATGCAAATTGGCAGGTTGTAGCTTGAATCTGTCTCATTCTTTTGTGGGACTTCATGCTTAAAAAGGGGCAAGAAGCCAGTAAGCACCCAAATTCGGAATTGTTCGACCAGTTCCCCTAGAATTACAGGCCATGTTGGCATGGAGGCAATTTTTGAAGATGTCACAGGCTTTACCAGATATTTTGTTGTGGCCTAACAAGGGTTATCAGCCTTCTGTCCTGCAATATCTATGCCCATGCTGACCCCCAAGCCATTGTCACATAATTATAGTCTGTTTGGGTTGATTACTTCCAGATTCCAAATTCTGTGCGTTAGTTAAGATACTGGTTCGGCTGCTGGAGCCTAGAGATCCAAAATAATAATGGCTTAAACAAGGTAGAAGCTTATTTTTCTTTCAAGTAAAAATCTGAGTAGGTGGTTGAGAGCCGGTTTAGTACTTTCACGATTCCTAGGGAGCCAGACTCATTTTGTTTTGTGCTCTATCATCCTCTGCGTGAGGCATCTAGCTTGTAGTCCAATATGGCGGCTCCAGCACCTACTCGCACATCTGCGTTCCAGTACTTAGGGACTGATGGGGAGAAGAGGGCATGTTCCTATCCCTTGAAGACATGATCAGAAAATGTCACACACCATTGCTGACACCTTCTTGGCCAGAACTTAGTCACATGGCCACAACCAAATGGTGGCTGAATAAATAATGAGGAGGCAACTAGCAATCTCTACCATAGTCATATCAAGAGTTTTAGCCTACACAGCTTGAAAAATGGAGTTGTCATATACTGAAATGAGAAAAATTGAAAGAAGATCGGAGAAAGAAGCTAAGCTATGTTTCGATCATCTTATGATTATACTGCTTAGTCGTTATCCACATGGAGATGTTAAGTAGTTTGTTGATATATGTTGGGTTTGCAGCTCAGGAAGGAGGTTGGGGTTGGGATACCAATCAGGATTGTTTAAAATCATGAGAATGGGGGCGTCTGGATGACACAGTCAGTTAAGATTCCGACTCTTTGTATTGGCTCAGGTCATGATCTCAGGGTTGTGAGATTGAGCCCCACGTTGGGCTCTGCGCTCAGCACAGTCTGCTTGAGCTTCTCTCTCCCTCTGCCCCTTCTGCTTGTGCTCTTTCTCTCTCAAATATATAAATAAATCTTTAAAAAAAATAAAATAAAATCATGAGAATGGACAGATTATGTAGGGAGTGAGGAGGTGAGAGGACTGAGCCTTGAGCTGCTGCAGCAGTTAGAGGTGGGGAGGAGACAAAGAGGACCCAGAAAAGGACTGATAAGGGACAGCCACTGAGGTAGGAGGAAGGTCAGGAGATCATGGAGAAGGAAGTGTTTCATGCCAGAGGGGAGTGTTCAACTCTGTTTAACGTCAGTAAAATAAGTTAGAGGAGGACTAGGCCTTGACCATAGGGTTTGGCAACCTGGAGATTGTTGGTGACTTTGACAAGGCCGTTTTCACTGCTGACCAGAATTGGTTCAAGAAAGAATGGGAGGAAGGAATAGATAGCTCAGGAGTGAGGCGTAAGCTCCAGGGATGGGCCGATGAGCCCCCTGAAAATGGCAGAAACATGGGTTTAAGAAGTGGGGAGAAAATGCTTGGTGAGGATCTCTTTTACAGTTTAACTTTTACCATTGTCTATTATAATCATCAATGCCTTTCTTCATTCAGTAAATATTTATTCAGTGTTTGCTCCTTTCTTGCCCTGAAGTAGAAAGGAAAAGCGTAGAAGTAGGTTTTGTGTATTGTTTCCAGCAGGGTGCCTTGGGCCTGAAGAGTTGCACATAAAATTTTGAGTTATGACCAGAGGAACACTAGATCATATTATAGTTTTTAAAACCTTTAATAAAAAAAATAGAGTGGTAAATATGTAGATGGTAAATATTAATTCTGTTTGTTTACTTTCAACAAGTGTGGGGGGGTATTTAGTCTCTGCTAGGTACTGAGGGTTACACGTGTAGAGGTGGGATCTTGAGTCTGAAGAAGACCTGGTCTTTTCCTTCCGCGAACTCATACTCCAGTGGGGAGACAAGAACACAGGCAGCTAGAGTTCAGGTGCCACCCTAGAAATTCAAGTGAAGGGAGTGCCGTCGAGGGAGCACTTCATGCTGACTGTTTCCTCTAGGAGGATTGAGTTCGTCCTTAAAGATGGTCAGGAGTTTTGACATTGAGAAAAATCTGTGCCGAGGATAAATGTTTCAGTTATTTCGTACTCTGGGCAAACTCTATTAACATTCATTCTTTTGAAATTGATTGTAGAAATTATGAGAACCACTGAGGAAAAACTGGAGATGGTGAAAAAATCTGATAGGGATTTGTATTTGCCGATCTGAAAGGTTTTATGATGGATCAGGCCCAGGCAGATATGTCACCCCAAGCTCTCTAAACCCCTGGGAGCCTGCGGAAGCAGGAGGAGGAGCCGCTGGGGGAGAAGTAGGGAAAGCAGAAAAGGTGTTTCATTAAAATTACTTCTCCTAGGGGCGCCTGGGTGGCACAGCGGTTAAGCGTCTGCCTTTGGCTCAGGGCGTGATCCCTGCGTTATGGGATCGAGCCCCACATCAGGCTCTTCTGCTATGAGCCTGCTTCTTCCTCTCCCACTCCCCTGCTTGTGTTCCCTCTCTTGCTGGCTGTCTCTATCTCTGTAGAATAAATAAATAAAATCTTTAAAAAAAATAAAATAAAATAAAATTACTTCTCCTATCCTGATGCCAGTCGCACTGCATTGGAGTCGTCTGTGTGTGAGGTACCCACTCGTGCAACACAAAGCTCCTTACTATCCTCATTCGCTGTTTCTTCTCCAGCTCTTAGCACAGGGCTTGGCGCAGAGTGGCCAACACAATAAATATGTATTGAGGGGCTCCTGGGTGGCTCAGTCGGTTAGCGTCTGACTTCAGCTCAGGTCAGGATCTCGGGGTCCTGGGATCCAAGCCCTGCATCGGGCTCCCCGCTCAGCAGAGACTGTTCCTCTCCCTCTCCCTCTGCCCCTCCCCCTGCTCATGCTCTCTGTCTCTCTCTCAAATAAAATCTTTAAAAAGAAAATATTTGTGGGACTCCTGGGTGGCTCAGTTGATTAAGCATCTGCCTTCAGCTCAGGTCATGATCCCAGGGTCCTGGGATCGAGCCCCACATCGGACTGCCTGCTCAGAGGGGAGTCGGCTTTTCTCTCTCCCTCTGACCCTCCCTACTGCTTATGTTCATGCTCTGTCTCTCTCTCTCAAATAAATAAAATCTTAAAAAAAAAAAAGAAAATATTTGTTGAATGAGTGAATTGAATACCAGGTGCCTTTTTGTGAGTCCCAATTCTTGTGTTGTAGGGTTTTTGTTTTTTTTAAGATTTATTTATTTATTGTGAGAGAGGGAGAGGGAGAAAGAATCCCAAGCAGAGCAGGGAGCTCGGCATGGGGCTCGATCTGACAACCCTGAGATCATGACCTCAGCCAAAACCAAGAGTTGGATGCTTAACTGGCTGAGCGACCCAGGCATCGTAATTTGTTTTTTGTTGTTAGTACATTAAGTTGCATTAGTTAGGTAAAGGTAGGCACGTGAAAGAAACCTGTTGTCAGAATTGTAATTCAGAGTCACATAAGTGTGAGTTTTAAGTGAATCAGCCATTTGGAAGACTGAGCAAAGTACCTTCTGAGCCTCGGTTTCTTCCACTTGTAAAACTGGGGATATGAACACCGATCTCATGACATTATTCTTCAGGTTAATTGCAGCGGTATGGAAATTGTCTAGTGCAGTACCCTGGCAGAGAAGATTCCTGGGACATATTAGTTCTCTTTTCTGGAGTAAGATTGAATTGTACAAAATTTGAATTTTACTGGCTGCCCATACAATACTAAAAAAACTCCTTGCATGCACAACACACCTCGGAGATATTGCAGGTTTTATTCCAGACCACTGCAATATAGCAAATATCAGAATAAAGCGAGTCAAATAAATTTTTTGGTTTCCCAGTGCATATAAAAGTTATGATTACAGTACACTGTAGCCTGTTAAGTGTGCAACAGCATTGAAAGTATGTATATTTTTTTAAAAGTATGTGTATTTATATGCATATAAATAAAGAATAAAAATGTACATACCTTAATTTAAAAATACTTTATTGCTAAAACATGCAAACCATCATTTGACCTTTCAGTGAGTCATAATCCCTGATCGCAGACCACTGTAACAAATATGATAATAATGAAAAAGTTTGAAATATTGCAGGAATTACCAAAATGTGACACAGAGACATGAAGTGAGCAAATGCTGTTGGAAAAATGGCTCCAGTAGACTTGCTCGATGCACGGTTGCCCCAAACACTCCGTTTGAAAAACGTAGTCTCTGCAAAATGCAGTAAAGCAGGGTGCAATAAAACGAGGCATGCCTGTAATAATGCCAAGAGTGTAAAAGGCCATATCTTACTGGTTACAGTAGCAAACAGGCCCTGGCTTGTGTGAAAGGTTGGGTTGGAATTTTCTCCCTCTATCCCTGAAACTTCCTGAAGTCTCTTCTCACCTAGTATTAAGCCGTACAGTTATCGCTTGTCAGGCTTCCTCCTCCCCGTCTTTTTTCTAAAATCGGGAGTGATCTGGTGGCCTGAAGGTACTAGGGGGTGAAAGTGGAGCCAGGAGGTTTGAAAGAGGGGGAGTCAAGTGCAGACAGGACCTGAGGAGTCCCAGACGCAACGTCACACATCAGACTCAAAGTGACGCAGTCTACCCAAACTAGAGGACTGCCTGCCAGTCCTGCTGTGCTGGGAAGGGAGGGGAAATCTCTGAACTGGGTGCTGTTGTGTTAACTGCTCACCAGCTGCTCTGTATCTTTGGCATCTTGTCCAAGATGCTTCTTTGAAGACAATAGTCAGACTGGGAAGAGAGGTATCTTTTGGGTCCTAGTATTAAGAAGTGCTGGGCCTTGACTTAATTAGCTTTCTAATTAAACATTGTGAAATGTATTTAGTGCACACTGTTCCTTTGTTCCCTGTCAGCGTTTGGTGTAAATTCGAGGTGGGTACTAGTGTCGCAGTTTAATTAGTTCAATTTTCTGACAAGATGAAGTAGTGTTGGGGAGCCGAGCTGCTAGGACTTCCAAGCAGAGCGTAGTGAGCACCTGTCACCTGCCAGGCATTCTTCTAGAATCCTCTCAGGTCAGGGTCTTTTGTTAGACCTGTGTCTATACTGGTCACCACGGCTGGTGTTACGGGCATGTGACCTGCAGTCAGATGGTTTAAGGCACGTGTGGTTCAGTGCTCTGCTGTTGCTGTCTTGTAATTCCTAATGAATTTTGAGCAAGAGGCCCTGCGTTTTCATTTGGTGCCAGGCCCCGCCAGTTCTGTAGCCGGTCCTGCTTTGTCACGGACTTTCTCTGGGTAGGTGGATAGATGTCTGGGAAGAATTTGACCGGATCCAAGATTATAGAAAACCATATGAAAACTCACCAAAGAGAGATGTTCATGTTCTTATGGAGAAAATGTTAGTATGTGTCCGACTGTAATGCCATGTCATTAATAGAGTTTCTTGAAATTTTTCACAATTTTCTACTTATACGTGATATGGAATCTTTGGATAACTTATTTAACTTCATCCAGTGGATTCACTTTTTTTAAGATTAGGGTTTTTGACATAGAGGCAACTTCTGTATTATCTTTTTTCATGTTGTACATCTTCTCTCTCCAATCTCAATAGAACTTCTTTTGTACCCAGTACAGTATGTATCTTAGTCATGCTTTTACAGTAAAAACACTTCCTTCTTTTTGTGAAATATGAATTGTTGTATTTAAAGCTATAACTCATGTGGGGCACCTGGCTGGCTCAGTCGGAAGAGTGTGGACCTCCTGGTCTCAGGGTCGTGAGTTCAAGCCCCACGTTGGGTGTGGAGCCTACTTAAAGAAGAAGGAAAAAAAAACTGCAACTCATGTTGGTTTTAACATTTAAAAAATTTTAAATTAAAAAAATGTCCTCCAAAGGCTGGTTTTTTAAAGTATTAGTGTTTCTCTGTACATATTTATTTGTTCTGGCCAGTCAGATATTATGACTGCCCAAAAATAATCATGTACAGGTGACCAATAATCAAGAGTAATAAAGTACATTTAATATCAGAGCTGGAAGATTCTGGATGTCCTGGGGGGAAAACTCACTTCTGAGAAAGAAATGAAAATTGATGGAAAATTTTAAAATATCTAGCAACCTTTATAATGTACTCGGTAGAACTTTCTGTGTATGATTTGATTTACTCATAAAATTGTCATGTTTAGGGTATTGAAAGATACGAACAACCAGAAAAAAGCAGACAAATTTTTTTTGAGGCGAGATGAAGGGAAAAAATGCTAGAAGTTAAAAACAAACACAAAAGCTTCAGCCACTTTCTCCGTATTGTACATAGATCTACCAGAGGAATTTACACATTGATTTCAGCAGTAATTATTTTGCGGGCCAATTAAAAAAAATTATAGCCCTGTTGTGCTTTGAACACCAGTTACATAAAGTAGGTGTTTACGTTGTCGTTTTTGCTGTTCCGCTTTAGGTTGCTAATGTGTGACCACCTGTATAGTTTGTGTTTGATGACTATTAACTAATGAATGAGCGTTTTACTTTTACATTAGTTAATCTTTTACTTACGATAGTTACAGACCAGATATCCTTTCTGTGGAGTTTCATCGAAAGAAGTGCCACATTTTTTTCCCCTCAAGGGCAGTTTGGGGCAGATGAGGTGGTCATCTACAAGGGCTCTGTAGAGGAGAGGGGCAGAGGGAGAGGAAGAAGGAGAAGCAGACTCCCCACTGAGCAGGGGGCCCTGTGTAGGCCTCCATCCCAGGACCCTGGGATCATGACCTGAGCCGAAGACAGATGCTTAACTGACTAAGCCACCCAGGTGCACCTAAAAAAATTTTTTTTAAGTAGGCTCTACACCCAGTGTAGGGCTTGAACTCATGACCCTGAGATCAAGCGTTGCATGCTCCAGTGACTGAGCCAGCCAGGCGCCCCACCATTTCTGATTTTTGGAAGGGCCTGTTGGCATTGGTGGACTGATGATGCGTAACCTGCAGGAGGAAGTTAACATTAACAGTTCACATTAGGAAGGAAACCTGTGTTCACACCAAGAACTTGATGGGCACATAGTGCCCAGAGGAGTATTTTCTGTCCCTGAAAGAGCGCACTCTGCACCGTTGTCTAGATCTGCTGGAATATTAGCTTTGAGTAGTCAGACTGAGCGGGAAGGCAGAGCTTTGGTAGTGATCCGGGGGAAGGTGTGAGCCCTCCTGCAGAAGAATGTACACTTGGGTCTCAGCAGTAATTGTTTTGTGAGTCAATTTAAGACACTTTCCTTATACCTGGGTTTAAAAAAATTTTTTTAAATGTTTAATGCTGTCAGTTTCGCTTGGTCTCTTTCAAGTGACCAGAATCCATTTTATGGAATGCTGTCTGAAGTAGCCGCTGCTTGGTCTCGTCCTCTTGTCTGTTTAACCAGCTGGGATCAAAGATGAGAATGGGGCCCACATCATCTCTTTCTATCACTTGGGATATTTTTGGTGAGGATATAAAATTGTAGTTGCAAGAATCATTTTTTCAAAAACCAGATGTAATTAAAAAGCATTTCAGGATGCTTCTCATGACCTGAGCCGAAGGCAGATGCTTAACCGTCTGAGCCACCCAGGCGCCCTGAAGTGGAATGCTTTTTAAAAAGATGGCTCTAGGGGCGCCTGGGTGGCACAGCGGTTGAGCGTCTGCCTTCGGCTCAGGGCGTGATCCCGGCGTTATGGGATCGAGCCCCACATCAGGCTCCTCTGATATGAGCCTGCGTCTTCCTCTCCCACTCCCCCTGCTTGTGTTCCCTCTCTCGCTGGCTCTCTATCTCTGTCAAATAAATAAATAAAATCTTTAAAAAATAAAAATAAAAAAAATAAAAAGATGGCTCTAATGGCAAATGTTGATGAAGAGTCTAGAATAAGTCTTTATTCTTACAAACTATTTATTATTCTAATTTGAACTAACAATATTAATATTTTCAGCATTACAGGTGACTCAAGAAGGTGCCTTTGGTAATTAGGCAGGTCGTGCCTTTGATTCTCAGCCCTTGCCAGCTGGCAGAGTGTGGTTAGGCCGCCTTAATATTTTCCGTGTTACTATCAGGCAGAAAGTATTGGTGTGAATCATTGTTGCAGGTTATAAAACTCCTTGTAATGAAAAAAATATACTCATTGGGTTACATTGGAAAATTGTAAGGGCCACGACCTTTTTTTCTCTCTAAGAAAATACAGTTCACAGTCTGTTTCTGATGACAGTAGAACCATTTCTTTGGTTCTATTGCAGCCAAGGCAGCAGAAGTTCAAAAGATGACAAGTTTGAAAGTTATGTAATTTGCTAGTAATTGCTAGAACTTGGCCTTCGTAAGAATTTTGGACTTTATTTTTGAGAGATTCATTCAACTAGAATAGGTCTTGTGGAGGAAATAAGGTAACTTGCCTTGTCTCCTTTCCTTTCTCAGGGAAGGGAAGCGTGGCCGGCAACTGAGGGTATGGGGCTAGAGAGAGGTGCTGGAGTATGGGGAGGACTGTCAGATGGATGTAGGGTCATCTTGAAATGGTCACATCCAAACCGGGACTCTTCTGAGAGGGAGAATTTGACAGGAGTCCCCAGAGCGCCCCCCCCCCATCCAAACCAGGACTCTTCTGAGAGGGAGAATTTGACAGGAGCCCCCAGAGGCCCCCTGACACTTTGGGGCTGGTGGGAAGCATTTGGGTAAAAGCCCTAGTTGCTTTATAAAGGTTTTGACTTGGGGATCAGTCCTGGATGTGGTCATAATATCTTTTGGAGAAGAAATCAGGCTCTTCGTAACTTCGAGGAAGCGTTGTTTGAGCTGGGTGAGTAATCTGGGAAGGGAGGCAGATGATTGGAAAACCAAAGTTGCAGAGGTGACAGTGCTCCTGTGTTCTTCTCTTTCCACTGTGCCCTGGTGTATCCCGTGGCAATTCTCAGCTGACTGGGGGGCTTGGTCCTTCCATTTGTCAGCCTTGTCAGGAGGGTTGGGGCTGTCAGATTCATGTGTGTCCACACTTGGGTGCACGGTTACGGGATAATGATCCTTCTCTTCTGATGCCGCCCTTCCATGCCAGCCGAGGCAGGATTAGAGTCCTGTGTGTTCTACAATTAGATATACTTCGGGTTCATTGTATTAAGAGGCAAAAATAAAAAGGAAAATAGGAAACAAGGTAAAAACAAAATCTTTGTTCAGAATCTCACCTTCCAAAGATACTATTTTTTTTTTCTAGGTTAGGATTTATTTTTTTCCAAGCTAAATCTTCTAATGTCACTTTTTTCTTAGTATCACAGTTTTAGAACTTGAAAAGATTTTAGAAATCTTTGTAGCCTACTTTCTTCATTCTAATTGATTTTTTTCTGATTATAAATTCAGTAGCATAGATTCACTGAATTCTGTATGATTCTTTATAAGAAGATTTCCAAATCAAGAGTTAAGGGAAGAGCAAGAATTACCTGTAATCTGTTATCCAGCGGTAATCATCGTTAATTTTTTGGCCCATTATTTTTTGGCTTTCCATTATTTTCTCGTGTGTTGTTAAAAAACAAAAGTCAGCGGAGTGAGTTTAAAGGTCAGGTTGGTTTTATTCAATGAATCATGAATCAGGCAGGATCCCATCTAGCAAATGGAAAGGAGTTCCCAAGAGCCAAACAAAATTGCAGACTTTTATGGGCAAAAGGGGTGTAGGAACAAGGAAAGAGTAGAGCACCTCATCTTTCCTTGGGGGCCAGAAAGGGTCTGTCAGGCAGATCACCTCACTAGTGCTGTCAGGAAATTCCAGATTTACTGGTTTAAGATTACGTTCCTGGGAAAGGTTGAAACTGCTGTTAGGTGAGATATTAAGTCTTGGCTTGCTGATATGGGGCTTAGCACAAGTGACTCCATTATGGGCCTGATGTCTCTCTCTTTTTTTTTAAACTGTGTATATTTGATTTATTCTGATGTTCCTTACTCCTGTATCTCTGCTTTTCCTGAAGCCCCCCCTCCCTGAGCATGACAAGCTCTCTCTCTTTTAAGACTCAGCTGCCTTGTCACCTTCCCCTGGAACCTTTCCCTCAACACCTCACGTTCCTGCAGGCCCCCACTCTGGTTTGGCTTCACTTCTGCCCTTAGCATATTGCATTAGAGCAATCTGCTTTTGTGTCTGTTTCCCCTGCTAGATTGACAGCACAGAATAAGTCACATTCATTTTTGATTTCCAAAGCTCATTTATTTCTGCCTGAAACATTGGGGCTTGGTTAAAGTTTGTGGAATCAATGAATAAATCATTTGAATCATATCGTATGCAGTTTCATATATTGCATTTTAACTTAACATCGCATTATAAGCATTTCCTTGCATCCTTACAAATTAAAACACCATTTTTAATGGCTACAGGTTTTTCCATCATTAGGTATACTGATTAAAAGTTTTTCCCCAAATGTAGGAAATTCAGGTAGTTGTCAATTTTTTTTCTTTTTTCTTTTTCTTTTTTTTTAAGAAATTATTCGGGACACCTGGGTGTCTCTGTCAGTTAAGCGTCTGCCTTGGGCTCAGGTCATGATCCCAGGGTCCTGGATCAAGCACCACATCGGGCTCCCTGCTCAGCAGCCAGTTTACTTCTCCGTCTCCCTCTGCCCCTGCTCCTGCTCCCTCGCACACACGCTGTCTCTCGTGTGCGCTCTCCCTTTTAAATAAATAAAATCTTTCCAAAGATTGAAAAAATTTAAAATCCTTCTAAATGAAGATTTTATTTATTTATTAGAGAGAGAGTGCGTGCACAAGAGAGCAAAATGGGACAGAGGGTGAGGAAGAAGCAGACTCCCTGCTGAGCAGGGAGTCCTGTGTGGGGCTCAATCCCAGGACCCTGGGATCATGACCTGAGTGGAAGGCAGATGCTTAACTGACTGAACCACCCAGGTGCCCCGGTTTTTTCCTCTTTAATACATGTATTTTTAAATGTTGTTTCTTTAGTTTTGAACTTTTTTAAAAAATTATTTTTATTTTTATTTTTTAAAATAAACTCTACTCCCAGTGGAGAGCTCAAACTTACCCCCCTGAGATCAAGAGTCGCTCCCTCTACCAACTGAGCCAGCTAGAAGCCCTTCTTTATATCCTATATGATTTTGTGATGAAAGTTTGTATATGAACCTTTGATTTTCTTTTTTTTTTTAAGATTATTTAGTATTTGGGAGAGAGAGAGCGCACGCATGTGAGAGTGTGCACTGTTGGGAGAGGCAGAGGGAGAGAGAATCTCAAGCAGACTCCCTGCTGAGCACGGAGCCCAACTCGGGGCTCTGTCCCATGACCCTGAGATCGTGGCCTGAGCCAAAACCAAGAGTCAGTTGCTCAACTGATGGAGCCACCCCGGTGCCCCTTATTTTCTGATAATTTCCCTAAGACTTCTAGAAGCAGAATTACTGGATCAGAGGGCGTGATGATCTTTTAAGGCTTTAGCCAGACTGCTTTCTAGAAGAGGGGTAGGGCTCCTACCTCAGTGTCGGGGGGTGGTAGTGTTCAGGAGGGCTAGTGTTTTTGACATCACTGCTTTGTGATCAAGCGTCGTTTTCTGAAAATGCAGCAACGCCGGCCTGGGGCCACACATGTTGGGGGGCTCCATCTGAGTCTCGGTTAGGATTAGGGTAAGAAATAGGCTGTGAGGAGATGTGGAGAAAAATAATTGGGAGGAAAATGTAGTGTCATGGGCTACTTTTCTTTGTATGTTAATTATATTTCTGAGTGACTGACTTTGATCTGTCACTTGTCTTCTTTTTCTTTTTTTTATTTATTTTTTATTTTTATTTATTTATTTTTTTTTAAAGATTTTATTTTATTTATTTTACAGAGATAGAGACAGCCAGTGAGAGAGGGAACACAAACAGGGGGAGTGGGAGAGGAAGAAGCAGGCTCATAGTGGAGCCTGATGTGGGGCTCGATCCCATAACGCCGGGATCACGCCCTGAGCCGAAGGCAGACGCTTAACCGCTGTGCCACCCAGGCGCCCCTTCTTTTTCTTTTTTTTTAAACCATTTACTAATCTTTTCTAATCCAGCATTTATGACAAATTACCATCTTTTTTGGCCTTTTCTTGAAGAATGTGGGTTTTTTTTTGGCATGCCAGAAATGGTAATGATGGTAACAATAATAGCTAATGTGTCCAACACTTAGGATGTGCTAAACACTTTACGTGGGCGATAACTGTTTGACCCTGTGAAGTGAGGGTATGGTCAGTGTTCTCCTTTTATGTATGCACAAGGAAAGTGCTAGTCACTTGCCCAGGGTCACCTAGCCATTGCGGGTGGTCAGTTGAGCCCTCCCTACCTGCCTGATGGTTGGTGTCCAGGAAACAGGGGTCTTGCTAGAGCAAAAAGGAGTCTCAAGCAGCCAGAGTTACCTAGGAAGACACGAGGTATGTGTCTTTGCCCTTCCACTGCCCTCCAGGCTGCTCTCCTGCCCTCCAGAAATATTAGAAGTACCCACGCCCCCCATCCCCTCACTTTGCTGAAGGTACAGCCCCTCCACATTCCCTGCAGGTGACATTGTCGTCTGCTTTTCAAGGAAATCATGGTAGTCCGGCACTTGGTGCCTGTTCCTTTTACCTCCCTCCTTCATTCCCTCTGACTTCTTTCTATTTTCATTGCATGAAGCCTGCTTCTTCCTAATAAAAATAGTAGCTGTGTGGTAGTGGTAGAGGGGAAGTATTTATGGGGTACCAAGCCCTGTTCTAAGTGCTGGATTTTTCTCTCTGCTATGTAGGGCAGCGTCTTCATCGGTGTTCTGTTCTGTCCCGTCTTGCCCTGTGCCTGGCTTTCTTGGTAATCATTCTGTCTTCTGCCTCCCTTCTCTACTCCTTTTGATTCAGAAGCTCTCCAGTTCATTCCGAAGAACAGCAAGATGCCACCTCTGGTCCTGCTTTCTCCTCCACCTGTCGCTTTATCCCTGTCCTCCCCTTTCATGGACCAGACCTTTACAAGAGTGGATCTCCCGGCCCCTCATTTCTAGGGCCTTCCTTCCTAGTGCTGTTTTGGATGCTTTTCCCTTCATCACTGCATCCAGACTGCTCTTGCTAAGATTGCCAGATCCCAGGCACTTCTCAGAACATGTCCTTTTAGCTCTCTTTGGCTTTTGAACCTGGTGATCACGTCTTTTGGAAAGTGTCTTCTGGATGCCATGGGTATACAGCTTTTTAACTTTCCTGTCTCTATTGCAGACTGCTCTTTCCCGAAGCACCCTCAATGATGTTTCTCAGGATTCTGTTCCTAATTCTTCTTTCGTTTCCTATCTTCCAGGAGCATTTGTTGAATGAATGAATGAATGACTGTCCTGTTTGGGGGCATTCATTTTATTTATTCTCCCAAGTACTTATTTAGCGCCTCCTGTGGTCCATGCTCAGTTCTGAAGTGCTCAGGAGATAGCAAAGTTCGGCCCTCTTAGTACCTATAGTTATCTGCCAGTACATACTGTACTGAGTACATACTGATGGCCCTCAAGTCCCCTCGCCAGTCGTATCCCCTGCTTGACATGTGCACCCAGATCTCCAGCTTCCTCAGGGTGGTGGACAGAGCCCGGCTTCTCAGCCCGTGGTGCTTATACACGTGGCTCTGCTTGGGGGTGTCACTGGAAAGCCGCTAAAACTCACCGTGGCTCAGCGCTTATCAAGAGTAGTGTTGGAAGCACGTTTTCACAGCGGATTGAATGAAGGCTGTGCAGCCCATGCACGCCCCGAGAGAGTAGCTTTTAATCTTTTTCAGAAAGGGACCTCTTTGAAAAGCTTATGAAAACCGGAGGCCCTCCCGACCCCCCATTTTGAACCTGTCCTTGGTACTCTATCTTAAATCAGGCTGCACCAGCAAAGGTGACGTGTGGGTCTCCTCACTGGGGCCACTCTAAAATTGCTTTCTCTGAGTTGTACGGTGGCATTAAACCTCTGTGGATGTTGATATGTGGCTTACGTTGTCGGTCACACACTGTGTTGATACACGCGTGTAATGTGTGCTTATCTCACTTCTGGTTTCGTCTTATTTCGTGTATCATTATACTTCTGTCCTAATTTCCTTATCTATTTGATTTTAAGTTAAATTAAAAATGTGTCTTATGTTTTGTTAATCACTTTGAATCCTTGCTAGAACAAGGAAATGGAAACCATTTCCATCCATCCATCCATCCATCCATCCATCCATCCATATACACATACAAAGCTGTGTTAGCTGGGCATTCTGTGTGGGTGTTCTTACAGATGCCTCACCCCAGAGTGTAGTCAGAACTCCCCTTCTCTTCTCAAAATCTCCTTCCGTAGTCTCAATTTTAGGGAATGGTACCATCCACTTCGGTCCGGAATCTAGACTCCATCCTTCTTCACATCTCACTTGCAAGTCATGATCAAGTTGTGTTGACTGAACACATGAAATATCCCTGGAACCATCCCTTCCACAGTCCATGTCACCCAGGCTTGCTTTGTCCCGCCCCAGTCCATTCTCCACATAGTAGGTAGAGTGATTCATTTTAAAAGACAAATCTGTCCCGGTTATTCTTCTGCTTAAATCCTTCAAAATCTCCTCCTTGCCTTCATGAAAAAGTTCAGGAAGGATGGTGTTCAGACCTCGTCGTGAGCGTGTCTCAGCCTGCCTTCTGTCTTGCCGTGGCCCTACACAGTCATCCTTAAACAACTCGGAATTCCCTAAAACACGGCATGTTCTCATAAAACCTCCCAGCTTTTGACAGTGCTCCTCTGTCCCTTCACCTGGCTGATGACTCCTGCCTGTCCCGAGGAAGGAACTCCGGTCAGGTGACGTGCACGCACAGCGTATGCATTTGTTATGTTGTTCGATTGTCCAAATTACGGCCTAGGATGATTTGTTGACATTAATATATAGTCAGTGTAACTGAATTTGAATCCGGAAAACCCACTAGTGAGAAAAGCCAGGTGACTGTGTGCACAATCAGATCACTGAGCGTGCCTCTGGGGAGTTGAAGTGGTTACACACACACACACACACACACGGTAAGTAACAGAACAATTTATGGAGCTGAAGCACAAAATGAGATTTATTTTAAGGATGCGGGGGGGGGTTCATCTTTCTGAACCTGAGGAGAGAAGGATGGGTGGGTCACAGGAGGAGACCGGAACCTGAATCCAGATGCCGCCTTTGCCTTGGGTTTCTGCTTCATGATACTCACGCCTTGTGCACTTTGCCCATTACCTTCCTTGTCCTCGCTTAGCAGCCCCGGAGACCCCAGCTCCGTGCCTACTCTGTGCAGCCGGGCCCAGCTAGAGGAAACACAGCCATGCTAATGGATCTCATTGTTCCCTCAACTTTTTACTCTGGGAATTTTCAAATCTGCAGAAAGGTTGATTGAGTCACCTAGATGTGTCAGTTTTTGGTGTTGCCTTCTTGCCACATTCACTTTCTCTCTCTCAGGACGCATGCATGTATACACATGTGCACACACACATGCGTGTGCATGCACACATGCGTGCGAGCATATGTACCCGTGTGCATGTATACACGTGTGCGTACGTGCATGCACGTACCTGTTGGTTTGAAAGTGTGGAGAACCATAAAGCAGAGATGGGAAATAGCAGGTGGTAAGGGAAGGCCTTACTGGGAAGGTAGCATTTGAGCAAAGAGCTGAGGAGGGGATGCTGGGCAGTTATCCTGGGGAGGCGTGGGGGGGGCAGAGGCAGTGGTACGGTAAGTGACCCCCCCCAACATCACGTATGTGGTGAATTAAAAAAGAGACTCTACTGTGTTCTTGTTCAGATGTTCCGTGCCCCTTCCTATGAGAAGGGTCTCTTTGTCTACCCCACTGGCTGTAGGTGTGGCCATGTGACTTGTCTGGCCAATGAAATGTGAGCAGAAATGAGTGGGTCCCTTCTGGCCAGTCCAGCCTGCGCCCTGGGGAGGCTCCTTTTTCGTCCTGGGTGTCGGAGCGAGGATGATCTGGAGCAGAGCTGCACTTGCATCTGAATGTTTTCAGACTTTACAGGCATAGCAGGACATAATGGTGGTTTCATTTTCTTCTTCAGAAATTGTGGGAAAGGCGAAGATGGGAGAAAATAGAAGTTTATTATGTATCATTGCCGTTTTCATTTATGTATAATTTGCACTTAATAATAATATCCATTATAATGTAAATATGCCCAAATGGAATTATTGTGTGTGTCCTTTTGCAACCTGCTTTTCCAGCTTAATTTTTTTTTTTTTTTAAAGATTTTATTTATTTATTTGACAGAGATAGAGACAGCCAGCGAGAGAAGGAACACAAGCAGGGGGAGTGGGAGAGGAAGAAGCAGGCTCATAGCAGAGGAGCCCGATGTGGGGCTCGATCCCAGAACGCCGGGATCACGCCCTGAGCCGAAGGCAGACGCTTAACCGCTGTGCCACCCAGGCGCCCCTCCAGCTTAATTTTAAAAAGTACTGTCGTAGGGGCGCCTGGGTGGCTCAGTCGTTAAACGTCTGCCTTCGGCTCAGGGCGTGATCCCGGTGTTCTGGGATTGAGCCCCACATCAGGCTCCTCTGCTGGTAGCCTGCTTCTTTCTCTTCCATTCCCCCTGACTGTGTTCCCTCTCTCATTGGCTGTCTCTCTGTCAAAAAATAAATAAAAATATTTAAAAAAAAAAAATTAAAAAGTACTGTCGTAAAACACAGATAAAAATAATTCTCCGTGGGGCACCTGGCTGGCTCAGTCGATGGAACTTGCAACTCTTGATCTCAGGTTGTGAGTTTGAGCCTCACGTTGGGTGTGGAGATTGCTTAAAAATAAAATCTTTAAAAAATAAAATCCTCCTTTTAAGAGCAGGAGATCTTGAAGTAAATAGAAAACACATTGGGGGTGCCTGGGTGGCTCCGTTGGTTGAGTGTCTGCCTTCAGCTCAGGTATGATCCCGGGGTCCTGGGATCAAGCCCCATGTCGGGCTCCTTGCTCAGGGTGGAGCCTGTTTCACCCGCTCTACCTGCTTGTGCTCTCTCTCTAATAAATAAAATCTTAAGGAAAAAAAAAAAGAAAACACGTTTCCTTTTAAAGATACAGCATTTTTGAGCTCCCTGTGTATCACACGTGTAGGTATGCACGTGTGTATGTCCGCATCTGTAACCTCCCCATGAAGCGATAACAGAGACCCCAGACTGAGTTTGGGTCTGAGTTGCCTCCTTTATGCCTTTTCTACTCTCATTACATCTTGTGTAGACCTTCTCGTGCTGTATGTTTGTTGTTGGTTTTTGTCCATGTTTTTCCCCCGTGGATCTGGAAATCCTTGAGAGTGGGAATTACGTCTCGGNTTCGGGGGTTTTTTTTTTTTTTTTTTTTTTTTTTTTTTAAGATTTTATTTATTTATTTGACAGACAGTGAGAGAGGGAACACAAAGTAGGGGGAGTGGGAGAGGGAGTAGCAGGCCTCCCCCTGAGCAGGGAGCCTGATGTGGGGCTCGATCCCAGGACTCTGGAATCATGACCTGAGCCGAAGGCAGACGTTTAATGACTGAGACACTCAGGTGCCCCTCGGGTGTTGTCTTATCTTGAGTGCCTGCTACGGTGACTTCAGTGAATTTAATAAACCAATAAAGGACTGAATCTGGGAGGGGGGCAAGATTATGTTGATAAAGTGTCATTTTTGTTTGTTTTATGTATTGGTAATCTGTATATTTTGGACCAGAAAATAGAAATGTTCTTTATTTCATTGTATGTGTTCATCAGAGAGGGAGCCTACTGATACTCCAGCGTTGATAGAATTGAATACAGTGGCTGAAATACTAACATTAATATATAAATTCACTAATTCATAACTGATAATGAGCAAGTACTGTGTCCTCAGGGGAGGGAGGCCGTCTCTGTGTGCAAGTCAACGTCAGCTGGGATTTTCTGCTGTAGAGATCAGCGGGTTGGGTTAATACAGGGCACTCCAGAGTTAGACTGTCTGGGTTCAGTCTCTTTCATTTTCTAGCCGTGTCACCTTGAGCAGTCACACTAGCCTTTCTGAGTTCAGTTTCCTCATCTGTAAAATGGAAAGATAAATGTACTGATCTCTTGGATTATTAACCAGGTTTATAAACTGTAAAGCGCTTAGAATAGCATCTGGCACATGGCTTAAGGGCTAGGTAAGTGTTAATCATATTATTAAAAATTATTGTTTTTGTCTCAGAGTTTCCAGCACCCTTCTGGAAGTAGTTGTCAGTGAATAACCTAGAAAACTTTATTATCTGAGTGCTCAATTAGCTTCCTTTTTGCAGGAGAGGAGGTGATGGGATTGTATTGAGAAGTAAGGAGATATTTACTTGTGTTCATTTGAAATCTTTGAAGGAGAATTGAAGTCACTTCTTGCCATAATGTTAAGATTGAAGCAAAAATATTTTTGTAGGGGCGCCTGGCTGGTTCAGTCAATAGAGCATGGGACCCTTAATCTCAGGGTCCTGAATTCAAGATCCACATTAGATATGAAGCCTACTTAAAACAAAAGAAAGGATTTTTCTATATTTTTGGCCTCATGTGTATAGATAGAGCGACAGTAGCAGATTGAATTTAATATATTTTTTCACATGAGGAAGGGATTTAGATGACAAGAGTCTTGGAGCTTTTGAATGAAGATTAATTTAAAATAGTGAATTTTTAAAAGTCAGCTGGTGAATTTTTTGGTCACTGAGGTGTGATGTTCAGATTTGAATGCATTTACTTTGAGATACAAAACCAGCAATAATCAGAATAAGTGGTATCTCCAGGACACCATTCCGAAGAGTAAATATTCAGACGTGTTTATGTTGGAATTTAGTTTTTTTTGAGTATTGAAAAATGCTTTTGTAGAATGCCTATTTACTAAATTTAAAACAATGTTTTTGGATTTACTGCTTCTCGCCCCCCCCCCCAAAAAAAAACCCCGCTAAAAATAAGAGGAACAGTTTGGCCCATCCTGTCAGAGCCTCTGCCCCACGCCACCGCAGATGCCCTTCTGTTTTGAACAGTAACTGTTTTGAATCTATTTTTAGTTGATCAGGAACGTGAGAGTAGGAAATGCATCAGGATAGAACCATTCGGGTGAAAGCCCTATTTTAATGTCACTTGTGAAATGAGAACTCAAATAGTCAAGACCAGAAAAACTCTAGAAATGAGATTTCATGTCTGTATGTTTGGATTTGAATTGTGGTTCAGGACATAAGTTGAGGAATTGTAAGTTCTTTTTTTGTGCTTTTGGTATTTTCTCTTTGTGACATCTGGGAAAACCGAATTCTTTCAAAAAGGACTTGTTTAACTTGAGAGAGGTTGTACCAATCTTATGTGCTTAGGGTTAAAGAGGTAGAGTAAGCAAAGAGAAAAACGGTTAATAATATTTTGCTGCGTCAAGCTATTTTTAGTTTGTGTCTCATATGTTGTGATGTTCTGTTTGTGATCAAGTGAGGTCACATCTCTTAATAGTCAAATTAATTAGATAAGCCCTTATACCTTCAGTTGCTCAAAGCCATCTCCTGGGAATCTCCTGTCTAGATATTCCCTGGGTCCTCGGTCTGCTAAACCAGTTCATGGCCACCCCTGTCATAGAAAGTGGTCAGTCCCCTGAAGGGCACTGTCCTCCATCTAGTGCTGTGCAGGCGGCCCAGAGCACTGGCCCTTTAGGTCTTTAAGATGGGGGTGGATGAGGACAGATTTTATCAGTCATCTCCTACCAGTTCGTGTCATGCACGGACCTGCCTGTGTCCCTTACTGCACTCCTCTGTCTTCGTTAATAGTCCATAGTATATTTCACAAAGTCCTGATTCTTCCTTCCTTCTTTCTTTCTTTCTCTTTCTCTCTTTCTTTCTTTCTCCCTGCTCTCCCTCTCTCTCTGTTTTTCTTCTGACCTGTGTTTGTGGAGTGTTGGGGGTAGGGATTGGGGACACCAGCACGGTGGAAATCTTTCTTAGAAAACTTCCTTCCTTCTAGCCCTCATTGGAGTGAGTCAGGACATTTATTCTATGTTTGTTTCACCCAGGAGAACATTTAAATTTAACATCTCAGGCTGATCTTGGCACCAGATTTAAAAGTGGCTTTATATTTTTTTCAGTGTGCGTGCTTTTCAAAATAATGATAATATTAATTCCTAAAGAGCAAATTTTAGGTGCAAGACGTTTTCTAGTACTTTTCATTTATTCTTTCATTAATTTGGCAACTACTTAGAGAGCACCTTCCATGTGCCAGGTACTCTTCTAGGCAGAGGTGAGGCATCAGAGGAAACTGAGAGAAGACCTCGCATTAAGACACCTAGAGTCGGGGAATGGTGAGTAAGCAGTACATAAACACTGCATATGTAGGGGGTCAGATGCGAGCCACGGAGAAAAATGAAGTAGAAAACAGGGCATGGGTGGTGGTTTTCTCACAACTCTGTGGGGGCTACAGCGTTCACCTCCGTTGTACAGATGTGGAAACTGAAGTACAGAGAGGGTTAAGTGACTTATCTTGATCCTACCTAGGTAGTAAGTAGTAAAAGTTGAACTTGAATTTGAAATCAAGCATGGGATCCTAAGTTAGCTGCCATGGAGGTAATGAAACTCAACTTCAAGCACATCTCCCCAAATGCTGGTTTCTGTGAAAATTTAAGTCTCCCTCCATCAGGCCTTCTGTTATATTGGTGTGTACAGATAAACACATTTTAAAGATTTTATTTATTTTAGAGAGAGACAGCAGGAGGAGGAGCAGAGGGAGAGGGAGGGGGAAAGAATCCCAAGCATATTCTGCACTGAGTGGGGAGTCTGACGCAGCGTTCAATCAATCCCACGACCCTGAGATCATGACCCTGAGATCATGACCTGAGTCGAAACCAAGAATCGGACACTGAACTGACCAAGCCACCAAGGCGCCCCTAGATAAAAACATTTTAAAGATTAAAGTACTACTTTAATTTCAGTATCAGATATATAAGATTTTAATTACTATTTATTTAATTAAGTTTTATGCTAAATGAAAAAAAAATTTATAGAACTCACACAAAGAATGTAGCATTTGTAGGCCTTGAAGAACAAATAGGATTAATTTTTAAAAAATTATATCATGTTTGGGGTGCCTGGGTGGCTCAGATGGTTGGGCATCTGCCTTCAGCTCAGGTCACGATCTCAAGTTCCTGGGATCAAGCTCCACATCGGGTTCCCAGCTCGTCAGGGGGTCTGCTTCTCCCTCTCCCTCTGCCCCTCCCCCTGCTTGTGCTCTCTTTTGTCTCTCTCTCAAATGAATAAATGAAAAAAAAATTTTTTTAAATTATATCATGTTTGAGGGTCACCTGGGTGGCTGAGTCAGTTAAGCGTCTGCCTTCGGCTCAGGTCATGATCTCAGGGTCTGGGATTGAGCCCCACATCAGGCTCCCTGCTTAGCGGGGATCCTGTTTCTCCCTGTCCCTCTGCCCCGCCTCCCTGCCCATGCTCTCTTTCTCACTCTCCCTCAAGTAAATAAGTAAAATCTTTATTTTTATTATTTATCTATTTATTTTTAAAGATTTTATTTACTTGAGGGAGAGCGAGAGAGAGAGGGAGAGCACAGAGAGAGAAGCAGACTCCCTGCTGAGCAGAGAGCCGGATGCGGGGCTCAATCTCAGCATGACCTGAGCCGAATGCAGATGCTTAACCGACTGAGCCACTCAAGTGCCCCAATAAATAAAATCTTTAAAAAAAATAAAATTACATCGTGCTCGAAACATAGAAAAGACTGCATTTGACATTTAAATTATGACAAGATGAATACCCATGAACCCACTACCCACATTGAAAGCATGCAGCCCAGTGAATTTTCACAGTGGACACACCTGTGAAACTAGTGTCAGTTAAAAAACAAGACCATCACCAGCACCCTCAAAGCGTGCTCGTGCCTCTTTTTTCTTGCTTGTGAACTTGATACAAATGGAATCATGCAGCCTGTGCTTTTTCGCATCTCGCTGCTTCTGCTCAGTACTGTTGTGCGAGTCACCCGGGCTGGTGCATAGGACACCAGCTCCTTCATCTGATGGCTCTCCAGACTTCAGCGTAGGACAATACCACTGTTAACTTAGCCTCACCGGTAGTTTTTAGGGCACTTTTACATATATGGCCCTGTTTAATTGTAATGGCTACCTGGGAAAGCTGTTCAGGGCTGAGTTAGTATCCCTGTTTCTGAGCTGGGGAAGAGTGAAGTGTGTTGCCCAAGATGCCAGCAAGCGTGGCCAGTCTGTGGCGGCACCAGAACGCAGGTTTCCTGACGGATCCTGGGTTCATGTCACTCTGCTGCAACCACATTTCCTGTCGTGTTGTGCATGTGACACCACGAGGGTCTGCAGCCCATCTGTCTTCAGACACTTTCATCTTTCCTTCTCTTCCTCCTCACGGTGGACTCACTCCCCTCCCCACCACTTATGCTTTTTTGGTTTTTTCTTTTTTTTACAGTGATAAGTCTCAGAAATCAGTACTTCCAGTCTCCCATTCTTTGTGGGACCTGCTCCAGTCAAGCTTCCCCTTCATTCCATCAAAATTGGTCATGATGAGGCCCTCAGTTCCCACCTCATTGCCAAGTCCAACGGGCATCTCTCCGTCTTCATGTTGCTCAGCCTGTCCACAGGGTGATGTTAATCGCCATCAAAAGTCTCTCACTGGTTTCTAGGAAGCCAGCGTCCGTTCTCCCAGCGAACCCAGAGGCCTCCCAACACCGTTCTCGGTCTTCTTTATTGGTGTCACCTCCCCTCCCCCACTCCGTTGTTGGTGTTGTAGGGCTTCATCCTCAGACCCCTAAATCACTGTCTGCGCACACTGCCTAGGTGACCTCATCCCAGCTCACAGCTCTCCGTGCTGTCTGGAAGCTAACAGCTCTCCAAGGGTCATCCTAACCTGCCCTCTGTCCTGCGTGTCAGATCATATGTTTTCATTTTAATTGCTATTTATTTAATTACTATTTTATTTATTTATTTTTAAAAGACTGTATTTCTTTATTTGAGAGAGAGAGAGTGCAAGCAGGGGAGGGGCAGAGGCAGAGGGAGAAGCAGATTCCCCTCTGAACAGAGGCTCAATCCCAGGACCCTGGGATCATGACTTGAACTGAAGGCACACGCTTCACTGACTGAGCCACCCAGGTGCCCCCAAATTACTATCTTATGCTCAATTTAAAAATCATGGAATTCACATGAAGACAACTCCAACTGCATGTTTAATAATCATGTGTCTAAAACAACTTTTATCTTCTCCATCCCTCCATCTTCTTTATCTCAGGAAACTGATTCGCTAAGTTGCTCAGGCCCAAGGTGCTGGCGTCAGCCTTTTTACCTGCTTGATTCTGTCCTTCTTACATCCAGTCCATCAGCAAATCCTGTGAGCTTGTGCTGTACCTTCAGAGTACATCCCAGGTGACCACTCACCACGATCTTCACGGCCACCTACCCGAGCGCAGGTCGTCAGCATCCTCCTACATAGCCTCTCTGCCTATTCCCTTTCTCCATAGCAGCCAAAGTAATAATTTAAAAATATAAGTTGAGTTATGTCACTTTTCTGGTCAACCCCCCCTGGCGGCTTCCCAGTGTTTTCACCACAGCCTACAAGGCCCCTTCGTGCATCTGATCTCATCATCTGCTGTTTCTCTCTTGCTCATTTTGCTCTAGCCACACAAGGCTTGCTGACCTTGAACATGAGCCAAGCACACTCCCGCCATACTTCCCAGAGACCCACCTGGTTTCCTTCCTCTCTTCCTTTGTATTTGCAGACGTCCCCTTTTCCAGAGAGGCCTTTCCATCCACCTTATATAAAAATCGCAGCACCCTCTCTCCAGCTTGCCCTGCTCTCCCTCCCTCCCCTACTTTGTTTCTCTCTCATGGTGCTTATGACCACCTGGCATTCTTTTTGTCCATTTGGCTGTTCTTTTGGACTCCGCTGGAATCTGTGTACCACGAGAGCAGGAACTATTCAGTTTACTTTCCCGTACTTGATGCAAATTTGTTGAATGAGTGGATATCGGAAGAGGAGTTAATATCAGAAGTCTGAAACTCTATCTAGGCTTTGACTATTCAGTTAAACATTCTTCTGTGTGGCTTCAGTCTTCACCTGTCTTGATTCCATGTATTACTTTTTCCCATTGTTCAGTATGTACGGAGCTGTTACGTGCCTGGCACTACACTCAGTGCTGGAGATACCAGTGAAAACAACAGAGATGCGGTTTTCTCATGGAGCTTGCGTTCTACTAGGGAAACAGTAAGCAAGCCAGTAAGAAATAGATAATGTAATTATAGGGGCGCCTGGGTGGCTCAGTTGGTTAAGCGTCCAACTCTTAGTTTCAGCTCAGGTCATGATCTCGGGGCCGTGGGATCGAGCCACACGTGGGGCTCTGTCCTCGGCGTGGAGTCTTCTTGTCCCTCTCCCCCTGCCCCCCCCCCCGCTCGTGGGTACATGCGCGTACACACTCTCTCTCTCTGAAATGAATAAATAAGTCTTTTAAAAAATCAAAAGAAATAGATAACGTAATTACAGACCATGCAGAGTGCTTGAAACGTGATTGGAGGGCTACAATATCAATGAGTGTGGAGGGAAGGATCGTGCTGGGTAAAGTGATCAGGGAAGTCCTCTAGGAGGAGGTGACATTTTAGCTGAGAATGGAAGGAAGAGAAAGAATCAGCCATGCCGAGAATTAGAAAAATTGCTTCTAGGCGTAAGGAATTGCAAGTGGCTGAAGGTAAGCTAGAGCTTAGGGTGCTCTAGGAAGTGTCAGAGGGCCAGTGTGGCTGCTGCCTAATGTGGTGTTCCATGGGCTTGGAGAGACAGCCGGTGGCTCCATAGGACACAGTGAGGACTTGGTTTTTATTCTAAGTGCAGTTGGAAGCCATTGAATGGTTTGAGCAGGGGAGGGTGGTTTGTGTTTTTAAAGAATTGCTGTGATTGCTGCATGGAGAATAGATTGTAGGGGAAAGTAGGATAACATGCTTTCTTATCACTTAGGATTTTATTCTATACTTAGATTTTGAAAATCGCCCCAGCCCTTGGCAACCGCTCTCCTACTTTCTGTCTCTATGAAGTTGACTACTCTGGAGACCTTACGTAAGTGGAGTCATGCAGTGTCTTTCTGTGACTGGCTGATTTCACTTAGCCTCATGTCCTCCAGGTTCATCCGTGTTGCAGCATGTGTCAGAACATCCTTCCTTTTTAAGGCTGAATACTGTTCCATTGTGCGTGTGTGCCACATTTTGTTTATGCATTTATCCGCTGATGGTCACTTGGGTTGCTCTAATAATGCTGTTGTGAACATGGGTGAACAGCTAGCTGTTTGCATCCCTGCTTTCAGTTTTCTTGGGTATTTCCTAGGAGTGGAATTACTGGATCCTGTGGTAATTCTTTTTAATTTTTTGAAGAACCACCCACCTGTTTACAATGGTGGCTGTACCATTTGACATTCCCACCACTGGTTCACAAGGGCTCCAGTTTCTCCACATCCTCACGAACACTTGTTATTTTCGATGGCAGCCATCTTAAGAGGTAGGAGGTGTTATCTCATCGTGGTTTGATTTGCATTTCAGAAATCTAAAACTTTGTAAGTGTTAGAAGAAAGGAACGTGGAGCCTTTGCTTTTACCAGGCTAGAGTGGACACAGATAGATTCATTGGGACCTTTGGCAGAGGGCCTGGTGAGAGAGGGTGCTGGCCTGGATAGGGTCATGGCCGAGGAGCTTTGGGGAGAGGGTGGACCCAGGTCGAAGGAGCAGAGCTTGGTGGTAAACTGGATGTTTGAGGAGGTGAGGGGAAGTGAGGAAGCAGTGAACACAAATCCTGGGTCTCTGGCTTGAGTAATTGGATCAGGAATTTCTGGTCCACGTTCCCTACCCTCCACCCCAGGTAAGTGTTCATGAGAGAAACACTTCAGTAATTTCTTTCAGTGAGGTTTTTCATCTGAGTCCCAGTTCTCCCTTGGATGACTTGTGGTGACCTTCACCATTCTGTGTTCGGCACAGGACAGGGAACGCTGAGCACCTGTTACGGAACAGGTGCGGGCCTTGACAGTAGGGAGAGAAGGGTGAGTAAGAGAGAGCGGCCTGGTTCTCAGAGGTTTGGTCTCAGGACTCCTTTACACTCTTAGGAAATGGTGACGATCTCAAAGAGCTTTTGTTTACGTGGGTCCTATTCATTGATAATTTACCGTAGTAGAAATAAAAAGAAACCTAAAAAAAATAATAAAAGCATTGTATGTTAATATAAATAATGTATCTTTAATGAAAAAAAAACTACATTTTCCAAAACAAACACATTTGGTGAGAAAAGTGACATTATCTTCACTTCTGTGAGTCTTTTTCTTTTTCCTACAAGTCGTTTAAATGTCTGATTTACTAGAATACAGCTGAATTCTCATATTAAATTCCGTATTTAAGTTGTTGCAACATGACATGTCACATAGTCTCTGGAAAGCTCCATATGGACACTTGAGAATGAGAGCGAAAGAGGCAGATGTCTTAGTGATACTGTAAAAGAAGCTTTGGCCTCAGCATACCCTCTGCAGGGGCCTTGGAGATCCCCAGAGATCCCCAGACAATTGGATTAGTGGTGAGGGCATAGGCTCTGGATTAGCCCAGATTGCCTGGGCTCACATTCTAGCTCTGCCACTTACTGATCAGGCAAGGATGTAACCTCTGTGCCTCAGTTTGCTCATATATAAAATGGGCATAAGTACCCACAAAGGCTCATTATAAGGACTAAATGAGTATGGATTTACAAGGTGCTGAGACCATTGCTAGAAGACAAAGTGCTGCGTCGGTATTAATTTAATTTTAATTTATTTTTATTTTTTATTTTTTTAATTTGTAATCTCTGCCCCACAATTTGGGGCTTGAACTTAAAACTCCCGAGATCAGGAGTCACGTGCCCAATCAACTGAGCCAGCTGGGCGCCACTCACTGTTTATTTTTAATAATTAAGACCTGATCTTTCCTTCAAGGGATTGAATTCTAGTGAAGTAGATCGATGACCAACCAGACAACTTCAGGATTTTGTGTAAGTGCGTTGATAGATGTATTTGCAGCAGGGGCATAGGAGTGGGCTTCTCAGCTTTGGGGTCAAGAATCAGGATGTCCTTGGTGTCTTGAATGATAAAAGCGGATTTTCTGCAGTGTTGGAATGACAGATTCTTAGTTCAGATGAGGTCCATCCCAGTTAGCGTTTGTCACAGGTTAGCTTTTTCATCGTCCTTATTTGTAACAGAATGAGTGAAGCAGCCTCGTTGGTTTGCTTCTTTGCTGCCTGTGTCGAGCCAGAAGCCTTATCACAGTAGTTCATGTCCTCACTGCCTGGGACAGCAGGCGGTCGGTGAGAGTTTACTGCCTGTTTATAATTTAATGATTATCCAATGTGAAGGAGACATTTCTGTGATCCACTGGGATTTTCTGTTAGATATTTGTAATCACTGGATAACTCTGGGGTGTTATTATAAGGGAGAAGTGGCAGATAATATATTAAGTAAGAAAATTAAGTAAGAAAAATTGAATTGCTTTGCTCCTGAAAGTGATGGCAAAATTTGTGTCTTAGTGTAACGTTTGTTACTTTTGAAACTTTTGCTTTAGTAAATTAAATTGGGTATTTATTTAAAATCTCACCTATTTAGGGGCACCTGGGTGGCTCAGTCGGTTGAGTACCTGACTCTTGATTTCTGCTCAGGTCATGATCTCAAGGGTTGTGAGATCGAGCCCTGTGCTGGGCTCTGCGTTGGTGTGGAGCCTGTTGGAATTCTCTCTCTCCCTCTCCCTCTGCCCTTTCCCCCACCCCCTCCCTCTCTTAAAAAAACAAAAACAAAACAAATCAACTCACCTATTTAAAATAACCAAGTTCCGTAGTTTCATTAAAATGACAAGCTTCGGGGCGTTTAAAAGTGTGGCATGTCATGGCATGTTCACGCTATCTATTAAGGAAGTGTGATAAACAGGATTGTAAGGCAATAAGATGCAGTTTTTAAAAAGTGAGGTGGTAGTTTGTGAAAGTACTGCTATGCTATGTCTTGAATGAGTCCTTTTTTCTCAAGGCATATTTAGTTGTTAAGCTCCAGCGTGGTTTTCGATACTTACTGACATCGTTAGCGTTGTTCTTGGGCAGAATTGTGTTTCTGCGGTTGAGTTACAGAATGTCTTTTCTCCCCTCTTGTAGATCCGACGGAGGCGCCTTGCACGACTCGCTGGTGGACAGAGCTCCCAGCCGACCACCCCGCTCACCTCGCCCCAGAGGGAGAACCCTCTGGGGCCTCCTATAGCAGCATCAGCCCCAGGCCCCTCCCAGAGCCTTGGTCTCAATGTCCACAACATGACCCCAGCTACCTCCCCGATAGGTGCATCAGGTAAGCCTTCCCTTCAGACGCTTATCGTTTCGGTCGTAGCTTTCCAGGAAGCTTACGGTTGTGACATTTTCACGACAGGGTAAAATGAATTGGACAGCAACTTTCTAAAATTCTGCAAGCAAAAAAACAAAACAAAAAAAATCCTGCAAGCAGTAGTTTAAAAGATTAAGATCATTATATTGTGTTTTGTTCATCTCTATTCATTTTGATGGCGATCTGTTAAAACTAATTGTATTCCTTTTCCATAACTTTCATCCTTTGTTTCGAACAGGGTCAGGTCTTAATCTCTGATGGCAAAGCGATTAAGACTTCATTTGGCTCAGCTGATTTTATGAGTTTGGTTGGTGCTTTTTTTTTTATGATAAAATCATCTGAAAATGCAAGATTGAAATAATGGTCAAAATAACAAGCCTCTAATTATGGATTTCCTTATCTTCATTTTACATTGTCTTGTAACTCCTTCTCTGAACTTTCGGGGTATAAAAGTTTGCCTGGTGGGATGTTTTATAGCTATCTCATTGACAGTTATTTAACTAATGTGAAAATTTCTTTCTTTATAATTAATGGGCTCACAGTTGATATGCACGACTGTCTTTGTTGGGAAACAGTGATGTTGACACATACTGTATATTTGAAAATATCTGTCTTTTATCAAGTGAACTTTTCTGTTGAACATAAGAATTATTACCATTATAATAAGTATTATAATTAGGATTCTAATTTGAAAAAGCAGGTGCATTCAGACCTGCATTCATCATCATGTCATTGAAAAATTTAATACGATTGTTAGTTCTACAGTCATGTAATGCACTCCCTTAGTTGCCTTCCACGTAATCTGTCTTTCTGAACTAGGTAACTCCTCAGTTAAGAGTATTTGCAGAGTTTTACCATAGCTCTTGTTAGGCATTGTTGTAGACTCTTCCCCATGTAAATATAACTGCTTATACACCCTTCTGTTGATTATAAAAGTGAGAGATGCTTAGGCCACATCATCAGTTAGTAATAAACAGTGCCTTTGTCTGAAATGTCTCCTCTGTGCACGTTTGAGAAGCCATGATGGTCTTCTGGTAGGGGAAGGGCTTGGGACTCCAGTCGGGTTTTTACCCTTTCCTTAGAGACAATGCTACCAACAATGCTGTTTGTCCCACTGTGACCAGGTCCCACCTGGAATGCTGGAGGTTGTTGGGGGAGAGCTAGTGGGATGAGGAGGGTCTAAGATCTCTTCGCATCAGCGGTGGGCAGGCAGGAGACCGGAGCTCCGCATGCTTCTGGTCGTAGCACCTGGTCATGGCACCTTGCCTCTTTGGGACCACCAGGAATCATCACAGCATGTGCCCTGTCCTGCTTACGTCACCCACTGAGTCTCCCTAACCCTAACCCTTACCTCTCAGTCTCTAATCTCTGTAGGGCTTGTTCTATACACCTCTCTCCCCCCACCCCCAGTTCTGAAATGCTCACGGTCAGTCCCTGGCAGAATCCTTCTCTGTGGACAGCCCTTCCTCTGGGGCTCCCGCTGAATTCACACTCTTCCTCTGGTGCTTTCTCATTTCTTCTAGAGCACTCTTCCTCCTCCCTAAGAACACATCGATTTGAACCTTGTGTCGTCAGACTGTAGTCCCCACTCCTGCCCTTGTTGCAGCTGTCCCCTGAGCCTGCTGCCCCTGCCTCGTTTGGTCCACTGTCTCCCCAGCACAGCCCGTGTCGTGATTCATGGTGATTTCAGTAGCCATGTGGATGACCTTCCAGGATTCTGCCCTTTCACTTTTTTGAGCTGCTTTCCCTTAGTGACCTTGTCTTCCATCCAACATCAGCCACTCATGGCTGTGGGCATGCTCTAGACCTTTCCATCTCAGTGACTTTCTGACCACCACCTCAGCCTTTTGGCTCACCCCCTCTGTGCCACTTTCTTTACTTCTCATTCCCCTGGGGTCCCCACTTCCCTCCTTGTCCCATTTAAATTCCATAGTCATTCATTGTCACTCCTTTCTCTTGTCTCCCTCTCACTTTGTCTTATTTTCTTGGTTAAACCGTGGTCCTGGTTGGTTTGTTTCATAAAGAGCTTATTTATTTATTTATTTATTTATTTATAAGATTTATTTATTTATTTTAGAGGGGGAGAGAGCACGTGTGCACATAGGCAGAGGGAGAGCAGAGGCAGGGAGAGAGAGAATCCCAAGTGGATTCCTCACTGAGTGTGGAGCCCGATGAAGGTCTCCATCTCATGACCCTGAGATCATGACTGAGCCAAAATCAAGAGTTGGACACTTAACTGACTGAGCCACCCAGGCGGCCCTAAAGATTTTATTTTCAAGTAAACTCTACACCCAATGTGGGGCTTGAACTCACAACCCTGAGATCAAGAGTTCCATGCTCTACTGACTGAGCCAGCCAGGCACCCCAGTCAGTGCTCCTGGTTTCAGATCCCATTTCCTGGCTCCTTTCCGTCTCCTGCAGTGGAACAAGACTAGAGAAGAACTCAGAACCATGCTATCTGTCTCGTTTCAGATTTGTGGTCACACACTCTTTTCCCGTTCACTCCCCCACTCCACAGGTCTGCCTCGGACCTCCTCCTTCAGTCAGCAGCACCTCGTTCTCTGTGCAGGTCTGGCCTGGTGGCCTGCCTTCCTATTGCATGGAGAAAACAGACACCAGCGAAAGGGGATCTCCGTAAGCTCCCCATCATCGCATCCTCCTACCTGCCTGTACGTGTGGCCGGTTCTTGTTATTCTTGAACCTCCACCCCTTACTGAATTCTGTCCACAGATCCCACCTCCTCTGTCCTATTCAGAGCCATTGCCCCAGCACTTCCCATCTTTCCTGCTTCGTCAGGTTTTCTATCTCAAGTGGAAAACTTATTTTTTTTTAACAGTCATTATACATGCTGTTCCTTCTCCCATCATGGGAATACATAAAAAGGAACTCTCTTGATCTCATTTCCCCTGCCAGCTTCCACCCCACTGGCTCTCCATCACAACAAAACTTCCGGAGTGACTTGCCTATCCTCTCTCTCCTTCGTCTGTCCTTGCACCCACTGCTGATTCGAATCCAGCTGAGTGAGGCCTCCTGCGGTCTGCTCTGAGTCACCGTCTCAGCCTCAGTTGATGGGGCTTTGGCCCTCTTCTTGAAGCACTTTTGGCTTCCAGAGCTCTGCACTGTCGTGACTTTCATCCTGTCTCTGTTTCTTCCTGCTGCTCTGTATGGTTCTTTTTCATTTTTCTGACCTGTAAATGTCAGGGGTCTAGGGCTCAATATTTAACCTGTTGTCCTCTCCATCTGTGTTGATTCTCTTACTGATTTTGTCTGGTTTTCCAGGTTTAATTATTATCTCTAAGCTGCTGGCCCCTAGGTTGATTTCCCCAGCCCAGAACTGTTCCTTGAACCTCAGACTCCTATGTCGTCTGAGAAGCATCTCACAGTTTACACGTCCAAGATTGAGCTCCTGGTATTTCCTCACATCTCGTCTTCTCCTAGAATCCCATCTCAACAAATGGCAGCTGATTTCTTTCTAGTTGCTTAAGCCTAAAACATCACCTCTTCTTTTTTCCTCCTAGTCTAGATCAGGGGTCAGTAAACTTTCTGTTAAGGACCAGATAGTAAATATTTTTGGCTTTGCAGGCTGTGTAATCTCCGTCACAGCTATTTGTTTCAGCCCCTGTAGCACAAAAGCGGCCACAGACAATGCATGATGAGTGTGGCTGTGCTTCAGTAAAACTTTATTTACAAAAACAAATAGTGGGCCAGAAGCGAGGTCCAAGGCACCAACATGTCTTGCCTGGATTATCGGAGTGGCCTCCTAACTGCTGTCTCCGTGCCTACCCTCACTTCACTTGAGTCTCTTAGGGTAGCGCCGGACTGGGCCGCACTGAAGCACAAGTACGATCTCGCGTAACAGCAGGGTAATTGTTCACAGCAAGCTCGTGACGTTGCCATCACAAACTCCTGGAAGCCTTGGGCAGCTCTCGATGGTTAGTTCTGGCCCACGCACCTCTACGCTGTGACATCCTGATTAGGTTTCTCACATAATCACCAAATCACCATCATTCATAATCACAGTTAGGTAGATATTATTAGCTGTGTGCCTGGCAGGTCGGATAAACAACTTTTCACAAATTTTTTAAATAAACAAGTTTAAACAAAACAGAAAATAAGCACCTTGTAAGGTGGGCCACGTCAGCCTCCTGTTGGCTCCCTCCATTGGCTCCCCGCCTCATCAAGCATGAAAGTCACAGTCCTCACCTTGACCTGGGGCTGTGCGTGACCTGGCCCTGTTTTGGCTCTGACCTCCTTTCCCACTGCGCTCCTTCTCCTTGCTGCCTCTCCTCCAGCCATACTGGCTTCCTTGCTCTTTCTGGGACATTCCAGCCATGACCCCTGTTGGGGATCTTCCTATTTGCTGTCTCTGCCTGGAATGCTGGGGCCCTAAAAATCCACATGGCTTTTTCATTCAGCTCTTCAGATGTTTCTGCAAGGGTCCCCTTCTTTGGCCACACCGTGTGAAGGTGCTCCCTCTCTCTGACATGGATACTTCTTCTTTGAGCTCTGTCACCAGCTGACGTAGCACATACATGACTTGTAGATCCCATTTTCTCAGCTTCCCCTACTAAAGTGTGAGCCACAGGGCAGGGACTTGGATCCATTTTACCAACTGCTGTATCCCAGTGCCTTTAACAGTGCCGGGCGCGTTAACTCTGTTCATCTAGTGAATTAATAAGTGACTCACAAGAGAAAATGGCCAAAACAACATAGGCATGTATGACTTAAAAGAAAATCTCAAGAGGATGTGATAGCTTTCCATTAAAAAAATGCGAAGAGTTGTCATGAGGAAGCTGAAGGTGAGTGCTTGTTTTTTGTGGTCCTTGATGGTAGATGGAAGGCCTGTAGGTAGATTTATTGTCCGCTGGATATGAAGGAGAGACTTCTGTTCCAGAATCAAGAAGTGCTTTCTGACAGACACAAATCCTGGGTCGACGGGCACCGTGGGGAGGAGTTCTTCATCCAGGAGTGACGTGGCGGTCACTTGGCAGCCTCCTTAGTTGAGATGCTTTCTGCTACAGGTCACTAGAGCAAGGGTTGGGAGACTGCAGTGAGTCCTGCTAGTTGCTTCTCCCATCAATGGTCCCAGCTTCTTGCAATGCCCCCTTTCCTAGGGCTGCCATAGCAAAGTGTTGCAGACCTGATGGCTTGGAATGATAGGGTATTCTCTCACAATTCTGGAGGGTAGAAGTTGAAAGTCAAGGTGTCGGTGGGGCTGTGCTTCCTCAGAAGGCTCCAGTGAAGACCCCTTGCCTCTTCCAGCTTCTCTTGGTTGCTGGTCATCCTTGGCGTTTCTCGGCTTGTGGCCACACCACTCCAATGTCCTCTGTCTTTTCATGGCCATCCCTCTGTGTGTATCTGTGTTCAAGTTTCCCTGTTCTTATAAGGACACCAATTATTGGATTAGGGACCACTCTAAGCAGCATGACCTCATCTTAACTTCATGACGTCCGCAAAGACCCTGCTTCCAGTGGAAATATCATTTATGGACTTTTTTTTTTTTTCAATCACCACCCCCCCACAGAACATAAGGTTAGAACAGGGACCTCGTCAGTGCTGTTCATTCGCTTATCCCCAGAACCATCCCCAGAACCATGCTGGCACATGGTAGGTACTCTGTTGGTGTCACTAGTTAAATAACTGAATGAATGAAAAAATATTTTTTGTTGGGAATGTTAGATGCAAAATAAGACTGCAGTTCTATTGATTGACTGATTTTATTTTTAAGTAATCTCTACACCCAATGTGGGGCTCGAATTTAAAAACCTGAGATCAAGAGTTGCACACTCCGTTGACTGAGCCAGACTGGCGCCCCTTGAGTTCTAGAGAACAATACTCTGTCACCATGACTAGCTGTAGCTGTCTCTTTGCTTTTCCTGGCACTCTGAAGAAGAATTTTTAAAATCCCTAAGCCTATTTTTTTCTAGAATTTTACCAAAAAGTTATTATAGAATATTCTGGACATACACGATAGATAACATCCGTGAGGCAGTACCGCCTGTGAACCCCTGGTGGAATCTCAGGCTCACTACACCTCTCTTCCACACCAGCAGGCCATTGCTGTTCTGAATTTTGCATTTATCTCCCTCAGATATTTCTTAATTTTTTTTTTTTTTGCTTCATTGAATATGACGTTGCTTTTGCCTGTCTGAAAACTTTAAAAGTATGGGAAATATTTTTCCTACAGCTGATTGCCTCTTTTTTACAGTCATCATTGATTATGTTGCTTTTACGTTTCAGTTCAGCCTGTTTATTTAGGGCCTACCACAGGCCAGACCCAGTGCTAGGTCATGGGAATGCGAAGACGAGGGAGGCTGTTTCTTTCTTGGAAGAGCTTACCATCCAGTATGGGAGAAGGTGTTCTTTCATTTCCTTTTAAGAATCTATGCTTATTAAATTCCTGGGAGGACGAACTGGTTTTCTTAGTTCCTTCCCCCGTCTTTAGATCGGGTCGTGATTGCCCAGCCTTCGGAAATTCTTAACCCCCTTGGACGATTTTTATTTTACAGTCTTGTTTTGAAATTATGCTTCTCTTCCTTCTGTTTCCTTTGATGTCCACCCCCTCAGACATCTTGAATATATCCTACTAAAGCCCTGCCCTTCCTGGCTGTTGTGACCTCTCTGAAGATGTGGCCATTCTTGCACAAGAGTTTCCCCAGTGAATCCTTTATCAGCTGGTTTTATCTTGACAGATTTCTTAGGTCTAGTGGAGCAAGTTCCCTGGATACCTTTTCTACCCTCTCCAGCCGGAGTTCTTGAAACACTGTTGTCTTTTCTTGAGTTCTTTTGGCAAACTGATGAAGCCTGTGATCGGCATCTCAAGGTATGTTTTTAAATGCAGATAATAAAATGTAGGATTACCAAGGAAACCAATTATATAGAAATATAGTTATCACAATATTTTTAAAGATTGTGACATAGTAATTTGTGTTTCTGTGGTAAATGCTCTAAATAAAAGATCTAGCAGCTAATCAAGCAGCTACTATAATTTCGACCCCCTGAATTCTGTTTCCATCTGTTGTAAAGAACCTCTACTCTGGGAGCAGAAATGAACGACGGGGCCTGTTTGGAATGAGTAAGAAGCCAAATGATATGTTTGGCCTCTGGGCTAGTTCCAGGGTTTGGATTAGAAACGCAGAAGCCATTTCCTCTGTCTGACTGCTAGTCTTTAATATACTTAATAATAATTTAACCTAAATTCTTCTTATGTTTGAAAATGGTCTTCGTCCTGCTTCCATTTATACATTTAAACACTTGTTTAATGCCTTCTGTGTGCTAGGCACTGTGTTAGGAGCCAGGGCTGCAAGCCAAGATGGGCGGGCCTCGTGGGGGTGTCAGAGGGCCCCTCGTCGGGCAGGAGGAGACGTCCTCCTGGAGTTCTCCGCACTCGTGGGCTGCACCTGACACCGCTCAGCCACAGGTCTTCTCTCTGTCTGCCGTAGTGGTCAACTATGGGGGAATTTTCACCCAAGTATTTATCTGATTGAAAGTTCTGCCTTAGGGGCGCCTGGGTGGCACAACGGTTGAGCGTCTGCCTTCGGCTCAGGGCGTGATCCCAGCGTTCTGGGATCGAGCCCCACATCAGGCTCCTCCGCTATGAGGCTGCTTCTTCCTGTCCCACTCCCCTGCTTGTGTTCCCTCTCTCACTGGCTGTCTCTATCTCTGTCAAATAAATAAATAAAATCTTTAAAAAAAAAAAAAAGTTCTGCCTTAAAAAAAAAACTTAGGATTATTACTTCTGAAAATAAGGAACATCCTTCCATATCCCATTACATTTGTTATTCTAAACCCTCCAGATTCATTCGACATGTTTTATGATCTGTTTTACATTTTATTTTGTATCGGTTGTTATCAGTGATCTACTGAACGCTGTGAATTCATGCTGCCTTCATTTACTGCCTGTTTATTTAAATGCTCTCATGTGTCCTGTTCTGTTCTGTTCTAGGTCTAGTCTAGTGAGAGAAGACAAACAGTTTTTAAAAACCATAAAATCTGTCAAGTGGTGAGAATTATTGTGGAGAAACTAGAGAATTATGTTGCCAGGGGAGGAAGGCATTGCTATTTTCAGTTAGAGAGTCGACAGTAGTCCTCATTAAGAAAATGACATTTCAAAAGAAGCCTGAATGAAGCTGGGGAGCAAACCAAGTGGTTATCTGTTGGGCATTCTTTTCTGACAGAAGGAACAACAGATGCAAAGGTCCTGGGGCAGAAATGGGCTTGGTGATGATTGATGCAAGGCCTGGGATGGCACAGTCATCTTTAGTTCTCCTCAGCTTCCTTCTCTAGTTCTGATACTGAACATCGTTATTAAAAAGCAGTACCTTTATAGAAATTTCAACAAAATCACACTTTAATAGTTAATTGTCTTTGGCTAAGAATGCTATTAGCAATGACAAAATTATAACCTTTCCATCCTATCCTTGATTGCTAATCCGGTATTTAAATCTTTTTTTCTTCTTCTTCTTCAGAAAGAAGCCCTATTGTTTCCACTTGGTCTGCAGCTTGGGAGAGGGCAGGGAAGAGGGCTCGAGGATGAGTCAGAAGCAAGCCAGAGGCAGAGGCTTAGGCGGAAGTTCCAAGGCCAGCGGGCTGCAGTGGGACCCCTTGCAGACTGCAGGGCTTGGGAGGCTCCTGGTGGTGGTTGAAATCCTTTTCGTTATAGTTGTGACAGGTGTATCCTCTGCTGGTGTGGGTATTTCATCTCACAGGAGTGGCTTTTTGGTCACCCAGTGGGGTTGTATTTTACATGCATTTTGGCCACCAAAGGGACAGGATGTTCTGTCTGTTGGGCTGGCTGCATTATTATAATGGGCTGGATTATAGAGCGTTATTCCTAGGGGCGTGGTACTTACTTTGTGAGTCTGGGAAGAGTGCTGACAGCTTGTTAGTGAGAGGTATGTAGGTCTGGGAACCAGCTTCCTGTTTCGATCTGGGGTTGGTCCCTTTCTTCACCTCCTCTATCCCCATTTAGGCTAACCTTGTCCTTGAACAACTTCTTTTTTTTTTTTTTTTTAAAGATTTTATTTTATTCATATGACAGAGAGAGAGACAGCCAGCGAGAGAGGGAACACAAGCAGGGGGAGTGGGAGAGGAAGAAGCAAGCTCCCAGCGGAGGAGCCCGACATGGGGCTCGATCCCAGGACTCCAGGATCATGCCCTGAGCCGAAGGCAGAAACGTAACGACTGAGCCACCCAGGCGCCCCATGGTCCTTGAACTTCTGTTGCATCTGACTCCAAACCTACCCACTGGCACTCTGCCCACACAGTGGGACGTGAACATTAGGACGCTACTGTTTTCACTGCTTAGGTCATGCCTTCAAGTCCAGGAAGAACACAGAAGTCAGTAATGTGTGAGAGTGGTTTCCATGAAATGTACTTCTGTCTCTTGGGGAATTTATGGCTTAGTAGGAGAGATCAGACATGTCACCTGCTCAGAAGTCTTCCTTGTCTCCATGTTTGCAACTGTAATGTAGTCCAGGAGCTTTCAGGGTCTTCTCTGATCGGGCCCCCCTTCATTTAACTCTATGTTCTGTTTTCAGAGCATCTCTGCTCCTGTTCTAGTCACCATCATTCTCATTCCAGACACTGATGACCCTTAGGAATCGTGCTGCACAAGCTGTTTGTAGTTTTGTGTGCATTTATCTTGTTTTCCTAACTAGATTGAAAACTCTGAATAAAGCCCTCTTGTATTTCTCTTCTGTCTGTTGAGCTCATAGTAGGTATGTGTCCAGGAAGTAATTCTCTGCTTTTGATTTGGGAATATGCTGGCACTTTTTCTTGCCATCTGTCTCCAGTCTCCCAATTGGAGTCTGAGGGAGTGCATTTAAGAAAAATTAGTGTTTTGACATACAGCCTTCTAAGACTGAATCATGAAAAAAATAGAAAATCAGAAGAGACTGATTGCTAGTGAGGAGATCGAGTCATTAATCAAAAGCCTCCCAACAAATAAAAGTCCAGGACCAGATAGCTTCACTAGTGGATTCAGAGAATTAATACTGATCCTTCTCAAACTCTTCCAAAAAAAAAAAAAAAAGGCAAAGGGAACACTTCCAAACTCATTTTATGAGGCCAGCCACTAGCCTGGTGCCAAAATCAGAAAAGGATACTGCAGGAAAAGAAAATTGTAGACCAGTATCCCCAGTGAATATTGGTGCAGAAATCCTCGACAAAATATTAGCTGACCCAAACCAACAGTACATTAAAGGATCTTATATACATGGTCGTCATGTGAGATTTATTTCAGGGATCCAGGGAGGGTTCAACGTCTGCACATCAGTCAGGGCGATGAACCACATTAACAAAACAGAGGATGAAAATTATGTGAGCTTGCAGAATAAGGGCTCAACATCCGCTTCTGAGAAAAACTTTCAACGAAAGGGAGTATAGAGGAGATGTACCTCAATATAAGAAAGGCCACGTATGATAAGTCCACAGCTAATGTTAAACTCAGCGATGAAAAGCCAAAAGCTTCTCCTTCAAGATTGTGAACAAAAGAAGGTTGCCCGCAGCAACAATGCTGCTTTTATTCAGTATAGTTTTGGAAGTCCTAACCAAAGCACTTGGGGGGGGGGAGCATCCTAAATGGAAAGGAAGAAGTAGAACTGTCACTATTTTCAGATTTGCAGGTGACTTGATACTCTATGTACAGAACCCTAAAGATTCCACCGAAATAATGTTAGGACTGATAAATGAGTTCAGTACGGTTGCAGGGTACGAACATAATATACAAAAATTTCTTGTTTTGGGGGTTTTTTTAATATTTTATTTATTTGTTTTTGAGAGAGAGCGAGCACACAAGCAGGGGGGCGGGGCAGAGGGAAGGGGAGAAGCAGACTCTTCACTAAGCAGGGAGCCTGACCTGGGTCTCGATCCCTGGACCCTGGAATCATGACCTAAGCTGAAGACAGATGCTTAACCAACTGAGCCGCCCCTACAAAAATCTCTTGTTTCTATACAGTTATAACAAACTATGGGGGAAAAAAAATCCCATTTACAGTTGTATCAAAGAGAACAAAATACTGAGGAATAAATTTAACCAAGGAGGTAGGAGATCTGTACGCTGAAAACTGCAAGATGTTGATGAAAGAATTTAAAGAAGACGTAAATAAATGGGAAGATCTGTGCTCGTGGATTGGAAGAGTTAATATTGATAAAGTGTCCATACTAAGCTAAAGCAATCTATAGATTCAACACAATTCCTATGAAAATTCCAATGGCATTTTCCACAGAACAAAGAATCCTAAAATTTGTGTGGAACCACAGAAGACCCCTAATAGCCAAAACAATCCTGAGGAAGAACAAAGCTGGAGGCATCACACTACCTGATTTCAAACTATTATAAAGCTATAGAAATCAAAATCGTATGGCCTGGCATAAAGACATTCACATAGATCAATGGAACAGAATAGAGAGCCCAGAAATAGACCCACCCATATATGGTCAATTAATTTACAGTGAAGGATCCAAGAATGTACAATGGGGAAAGGACAGTCTCTTCAGTAAATGGTGTTGGGAAAACTGGACAGCCACATGCAAAAGAATGAAACTTGACTATCTTACATTAAAAGCATACGTTAAGGGGCGCCTGGGTGGCTCAGTCGTTAAGCGTTTACCTTCAGCCCAGGGCGTGATCCCAGCATTCTGGGATCGAGCCCCACATCAGGCTCCTCAGCTGGGAGCCTGCTTCTCCCTCTCCCACTCCCCCTGCTTGTGTTCCCTCTCTCGTTGGCTGTTTCTCTCTCTGTCAAATAAATTTTTTAAAAAAAGCATACATTAAAAGCTCAAAATGGATAAGGACTTGATTGTAAGACTGGAAACCGTGAAACTTCTAGCAGAAAACACAGACAGTAAGTTCCTTGATGTCAGTCTTGGAGATGGTTTTTTGGATCTGACCAAAAGCAAAGGCAGCAAAAGCAAAAATGAACAAGTGGGACCACATCAAATAAAAAGCTTCTGCATAGCAAAGGAAATCATCAACAAAATGAAAAGGCAACCTACAGAATGGGAGAAGATAATTTGCAAATCATATATCTCATAAGTGGTTAATATTTAAAATATATGAAGAACTAGCCCTAACTGTGAGGCCTGAAACCATAAAAATCTTCGGGGTACTACTATTAGCTAAAGATGAGTCTCCTTTGGTCTGTGACAGCTTCTTAGTCTTTCCGTGGTTTTCATTATCTTGACAGTTTTGAAGAGCTTTGTAGAGTATCTCGTAATTTGGCTTTGTCTGATGTTTTTCCTGTGATTAGACTGGGGTTTGGGGTTTTGAGGGAAGAGAATCACACATGCGAAGGGCCCCTCTCATCACTTCCGCTTCGGGTGCACACTGTCTATACCACACCCCTGGTGATGTTCACCTTCACCTGGTTAAGCTGGTGATCGCCAGGTCTCTCCACTATGAAGTTAGGATTTTTTTTCCCTTTCCACACTCAATTCTTTGGAATCGAGTTCCAAGTCCAGCCTACCCCACTCAGGCAGTGGGAATTAAGCTTTACCTTCTGGAGTGAGGAGTGTCTACATATAGATATGTTGTGTGGAATTCTTCTGTAAGGGACATTTGTCCCTTCTCCTTACATCAGTATGAACTCATGTATATTTATTTTGTTACTTTGAGTTCTTTTTTTTTTTTTTAAGATTTTTTATTTATTTACTTGACAAAGAGAGACAGCAAGAGAGGGAACATAAGCAAGGGGAGTGTGAGAGGGAGAAGCAGGCTTCCTGCTGAGCAGGGAGACCGATGCGGGGTTCAATCCTAGAACCCTGGGATCATGACCCAAGCTGAAGGCAGGTGCTTAAAGGCTGAGCCACCCAGGCGCCCCTGTACTTTGCGTTCTAATTCAAATTGCTGTATTTATTTTTGCATTATTATTTTACATAGATTGTTCTAGCTTTGGCCGTTGGGTGCTCTTTTGGGTTGGCTGCTCTGTTTGATATGCTCATCTTTTCATCTTTTTGAGTACTATCTCCTTGGCACCGTAAGACACTGCAGGCTCATCCTGTCTTTCCTGGGCACTAGCCCTCCACTCAACCCGTTCTCTAAGGAGCAGTCAGGGTCTTTTGATTCCAGGTGTATGATTCTTTGCGTGATTCACCCTTCTGATACGAAAGAAGGGAAACTCTACCTCATAAATAAGATTAAATCATCTTTCTAATTTGAGTTGTTGGTTTTCTTCTTTAATATTTTAGGTACCACTCTGTTTCTTTTCAGGTTTGAAATTTCATTCTATTTGTGTTAATTCACAAGAACAAAATGTTTTCAGAGAAAGTTAGCTGCTGACTGAATGTATCGGCCGGCTTTATGGAATAGAATATACTCATTATAAGTACTGCTGAGGGGTGAGGTTAGGTATTGGCCAAACTATGAGTGTTCTTTGTGTTTTCCATGAATGTTAACCCTTTAGCTTAGATCATTGTCAAGATCTATGTAAATTAGCCTTAGAATTTTGATCAGTAGTAGAGTGATGGTTCTTTTTATAACACTAATACCTTTTTAAGTTTTGCTTTTGTAATTTTAGAATGCATGAAGCTTATAGCTTTGGTTTAAAATAGCTGTGATCAAAGAAGTGTTCAGCAATTTGGGGTAGCAGAAATAGCATTTTCTTTACAGTCAGGAGACATGTATTTTAATCTTGCCTCTGTTTCTAACTTGCTAATAAGGGAAGTTCTTAGACTTCATAGATCTCAGTATTCTCATCAATAAAAGAAGAAGATTGGTCAAGACCTTCCAAGTCACCCCCTACCACACACATACCTTTTTAACAGCTTAACCTGTGTGTGTGTGTGTGTGTGTGTGTGTGTGTGTGTGTAAAATACTCGACTAGATCTAGTGTTTACAGCTTAAATAGGCATTTGGTCTGGTTTATACTTGAAAGGGAATAGCATTCAGGAAATACTGTAGTACTGGGAGGAAAATCTTAGAAGCAAAACCCTCTTTATTTCCTTTAAAATTAGGCCTTCCCACCCAGAATGTATAATTTTCCTTTAACAAGCTCTTATTACTAATAAAAGTTTGGACAGCTGCCATCTTGAAAGCTTGTAGTTCATCTTTTATTCGGCAGGCATGGCTTTCTCCATTCTTTGTTACACACACCCTCACTTTTTGAAGACTTGTTTTTAAGTTGATAATGCAGAGAATTTCTCATCTTGTAAAGGAGAAGTGGAGGAGATTATGTCTGTTTTAATTCTTTAATACCTGCCTTTATGAAGATGAAGAAAGGGGGGAAATCTCTGTTCCTTGAAATTTGTCCTCCTGATAGCAGTTTCCCAAGTTAGGAGCGGGAGAGAGTGAGTACCACAGAAGCCATGTGTGTGCGCGCATGCGCACTTTGGAAACAAAGCAGGATTTTGTGCTGTTGCTTTGATTTGGTTTTAGCCACAATATTTAATTTATATTGATTCTAAATAAAGTCAAAGACACCATTCCATTTTTTAAGTTTAAGAAAACAGCGGGATCACGCCAGCTTCTAGGTGGGATTGAGGAGCCCTGTGATACATAATAAATTCTGGGGAGAATTGCCCCACTGGACCCAGGACATGAAGATTACATGGAGGGTTCAGGAAAAAAAGAATTCAGATGATATGCTTGGTGTTAAAATATTGCAAACACAGTGTTCTGTACTGTCTGGTGTACCTGGTGTTGTATTACCATAGGGTCATTGTGCGCATAGCATAGCATAGTGTGTGCTGTGTTAGCAGTACAGGTTTTTGTTGTTGTTGTTGTTTTTTTTTAAGATTTTATCTATTTATTTGACAGAGATAGAGACAGCCAGCGAGAGAGGGAACACAAGCAGGGGAGCGGGAGAGGAAGAAGCAGGCTCATAGTGGAGGAGCCTGATGTGGGGCTCGATCCCACAACACCGGGATCACGCCCTGAGCCAAAGGCAGATGCTTAATGACTGCGCCACCCAGGCGCCCCTAGCAATACAGGTTTTTTAAACAACTTACCCTGTTTAATTTTTGAACTGGTTTTATAAGCTAGAAATTTTAAAGCTGCTTAATTGCTATTCTGTAAAAATTGTTGAACTTTATTATTATTGATTAATTTTATTTAAAGCTATTAGGGGCACCTGGGTGGCTCAGTCAGTTAAGCGTTCAGCCCTTGATTTCAGCTCAGGTCATGATCTCAGGGTTGTGAGATCGAGTCCCACATCGGGCTCTGAGTTCAGTGTGGGGTCTACTTGAGATTCTCTCTATCTCTGTCCCTTTGCCCCTCCCGCTGCTCACACTCGCTCACTCATGCGTGCACTGTCTCTGTAAATAAATAAATAAATAAATAAATAAATTCTTTTAAAAAATTGTTAGACCTTTCATTGTGCTAGGTAAAATATTATTCTCCTGAGGACCTTGTTGAGGCTGTATTATTTATTCCTTCAGTAAATAGTTAGAACTTACTTTGGGTTACATTCTTGAGTTCAGGAATTGGAGTGTTTCTGTCTTCTCCAGGCTTATTTCAGTGTTTTTACCACATTAAGTACTTTTCTGTATTCTCCTTGAGTCTACTTAGGAATAGAGGATTTAGTTTCTCTTTCACAAGTCCTGCAGAAGCTTTAATAAACAGGTTAAAACCCGCTATCAGGAATGGATGAATGTTTTCTGATCTTCAGTGAGAGACAGGGAAGGGTGGCAAGTTTACTTTCTTGTAATGCAGGGAGTGTTCAAGTTTATCCACTCGGTACTTGTTTGAGCTATAAATGGTAATACAAGTTGTTGTTGTGTTGGGTTTTTTTTTTAATGTCTCATTTTTTTAAATTTAAATTCAGTTAATTAACATATAATGTATTATTAGTGTCAGTCTCATTTTCTTTTCAGCAGCATACATATGTATTTTTTAAAGTACTTGCAAATGCCTGGGTAAAATTTGTTTTGTTTTTCGTGGAAAGATATTTGTAGAGTTAGAGTAGTCTTTTATTTCCATGAGAAGAATGGTTTTAAAGCCATTGGTAAGAAATAATCTGNAATTTGTTTTGTTTTTCGTGGAAAGATATTTGTAGAGTTAGAGTAGTCTTTTATTTCCATGAGAAGAACATGCTTTTAAAGCCATTGGTAAGAAATAATCTGCCTTGGGGGCGCCTGGGTGGCACAGCGGTTAAGCATCTGCCTTCGGCTCAGGGCGTGATCCCGGCGTTATGGGATGGGGCCCCACGTCAGGCTCCTCCGCTATGAGCCTGCTTCTTCCTCTCCCGCTCCCCTGCTTGTGTTCCCTCTCTCGCTGGCTGTCTCTACCTCTGTCAAATAAATAAATAAAATCTTTAAAAAAAAAAAAAAGAAAGAATCTGCCTTGTACTCATCGCTGTGGCTCACTGTACTGTAGGCTCCGTGAGGGCAAGGGCAGCATCAGGGTTTTTATTTTCCCCAAACTATCATCCAGTGAGATGTTCAATCAATAAATGAGTTGATCTGTATTTAAGGACATGGCTTAGATGGCTCTGTTGGCATGTTTTCAACACTTTGTTGTGAAAATCTTAAGCCTAAACCAAAGTGGAAAGCATTTTGCAATGAACACCATCTATATATACACCATCTAGATCCTACCATTAACGTTTTGGTGTATTTGCTGCGTCACACATCTATCCATCTTTATATTTCTCTAGCCATTTATTAATTTATCTTATTATTGATACGTTTCAAGGATTTTTCTGGACCATCATGAAAACTAATTTGTATTCAGGGACCATATTTGAATTGGTGAAAGACGAATGATGAGGAGTCAGTTTGGGCTGTCAGATATAGCTGTGTCACTGACCTCGTATGACCTATATGGATAAACTGTGATTTCTTGCTGTTTCTGTGATTTTAATATTAAACATTTAGCATGGTCTCTTGATAGAGATTCCTCATTTGCTGACGGTCATGATGGTCTGAATGCTGATTGTGTTTACTGTCGCCGTTACAGATGGCTTTAATGTTACTTCACAGGAAACTGAATTTTTCATGTCTTTTCTGGTTAGGAGTAGCTCATCGAAGCCAGAGCAGTGAAGGAGTCAGTTCTCTCAGCAGCTCGCCCTCCAATAGCCTTGAAACCCAATCTCAGTCTCTCTCACGTTCCCAGAGCATGGATATCGACGGTGTCTCTTGTGAAAAAAGGTAAAGTAAGCCAGTTTTCCAATAAGCTGTTGGGATTATGGAAAGGGAAAGAGTCTAGTCCACTAGTCCCAAGTGCCAGCCCAGAGATTCATGCCAGTCCTTAGCAAATTAATGCGAGATGAGATTTAGGTCTTTGTATTATTCTGAAATATTCTTTATAAGTTTTTTTGTTTTTGGTATTGAAATGTCTTTAATGAAATAATTGTATAAGTGGTAAAAAAAAATTGTTTTAAATTTTTTCTAATGTCCTTGTTTTGTACATCCTGTGTTGACAAGCATATGTCAGTCCCTAAATATTTCTTCAAAATTTTACTGATCAGTGAAATTGAAAAGTTTGGAACAGTACAGACAGGTAAGCCACATGCCTTAGGAGCTCCATAAGGGTCAGGATGTCCTAGAGCAGAGTCGAACTGTGTTGTCAGGGTGNAAAAAAATTGTTTTAAATTTTTTCTAATGTCCTTGTTTTGTACATCCTGTGTTGACAAGCATATGTCAGTCCCTAAATATTTCTTCAAAATTTTACTGATCAGTGAAATTGAAAAGTTTGGAACGGTACAGACAGGTAAGCCACATGCCTTAGGAGCTCCATAAGGGTCAGGATGTCCTAGAGCAGAGTCGACCTGTGCTGTCAGGGTGCCATGAGTGGGTGACAGAGTGGCTGAGGTACTGATTACTTTATTGCTTAGGCAGGCCAGACCCCCTCCCCCCACATCTCCCACCCCAGTACCTGTCTTCTCTGCCCTGAAGCAGCTCCCACAGTTTATGTCAGTGGACCAGACAAATACTATTTTCTGTGTGTGTTATGATGTGGAAAAGGCTAAGAAGCATATGCATAGAGCTTCAGCACTTGGTGGGATTGGGGTGAGGAGCCAGATCAGAGATCACCTCACCTTAGGTAAGAATTCAGAAAGGACTGCATTCTCAGGAAAAAGATCAGGTAGAAAAAAAATCTACCCTGCAGAGTAAAAATAATTGTGTTCTTATTAGCTTAGCTCTGAGTAGATATATTTTTTAAAAATCAAGTCATCTCTGCAATTTCATAGCCAGTGAGTGACTTCATTGGGTTTAGGACCTAGATTTATACTATTGGTATAGTCTGAAAAGTGTCAAGCTGAGAACTACCATATATATTGGAGCCAGGCCTATAATGCCTGTAAGGCATCTAGCAGAAGCAAACATAAATCATCCATGTCTTCAGAGAATTTCCTTAGAAAAATTGCCAAGAAGTGTGAGCTCATGGTCAAAAATCACAGAGCACACTAGATAAAAGCCACCATGAGTAAGAATCAGAAACAACAGAATTATTCACCTAGAGATTTTTGGGTTTTGGAATTACCAGATACAGAATACAAAATACATAAGTTTAAATAAATTACAAAGGGAATCGAAAACATGAATGGGGAAAGCAACTATAAAAACCAAGCACATTTGAAAAAGAACCAAATAGAATTTCAAGAAATGAAAAGATAATTCAAATTGAAAACTTGAGGTGAGAATTAAGACAGTCGATTAGACATAGCTAGAGAAGTTAACGTACCAAATGGTAGAGCTGAATAAATTACCCAGAGTGTTCCACAAAGAGAAAAAGAGACAAAAACTATGCTGTGCATTTAGAGATATAATGGACACAGAGCCAACATACACCTAATGGAAATTCAAAAGGAGAGACTAGGGAGACTTAGAGCAATTCCCCACACTCCTCTTTATTCTCTGCTTTTTCCTCTACTGGTTTGGAAGCCATTATCAAAAAGATAAATGGCTACGAATTTTTCTAGAGTTGATAAATGATATGAATCCTCTGGTTCAAAAAGCCCAGCAACTCACATGCTGATTAAACCAACAGAAATTCGTGTCTGGACATTTTATAGTAAAGTTTCCAAACATTGAAGACAAAAGACCTTTAAAATGGCCAGAGAGAGAAAAGAGATTATCTACCAAAGAACTATAGTTAGATGTTTGAATGACGGAAGTCACACGGAGGCAGTGTCAAAATAGTGTCAAACCCTTTTCTGGGAAGACTCTTTCCCTGGATTTGTGAAAACGCTGAAAGTGTGTTAACTGCCCACTGGGAATTGTGTACCCTCATGCACCTATCTTTCAGGAGCAAGGGTGAAATAAAGCCATTTATCGGTTCAGAAAACAATCAGCCAAACAAAAACAACCTGATAGTCTGCCACGAGAGGACCCCACATTTTAGCAGGTGTAGTTGAAGAAGAAGGACAGTGATCTCAGGACTGATGTCTGAGATGCAAGCTGGAAGGATGAGTGAAGAAAATAATAAATGTGGTAAATCTAAACAAACACTGGCAGTACAAAACAGTTGTAACCGTATATAAGGTAATATTGGGGAAGAGAAGTAAAACCATGAGTTAGATGTAACATGATGGACAACGCAGCAGGGAAGCCAGAAGCGGGGTGATTAGAGCAAGCTCTAAGGTCCCTGTTTACTTGGGAGAGGAGAGAAGATATTGGCCAACTTTTAGATTTTGAGTTAAGGATACTTGGTAAAATTTCAGGGGTAGCCACTAAAAGAATGGGAATGGAGTCTATCTTCCTAACCAGTAAAGGGAAAATATGGAATGGGAGTTGTGAGCTTGGGGGGATTTAAGTCAATTCAGAAGGAGGGAAGAAAGAAACACAAGTTTTAGAAAAGGGACAAAGAGCACAAAATAAGAAGGTCAAAAAAAGTGAAAATTGGTCAGTAATCACAATGAATCACAGTGAAAAGGCTTAGATTGGGGAAAAAACAAAACAGAACGCAGCTTTATTATCCTTGTTTACAGAAGGCACACCTGAAACATTAGGTTAGATCTTCAACCTTTTATTGAAAGTGAAAGAAAGGGAAAAGATACCCCACACAGTACTAAACAAAAGAAAACTGGGGTAAACATATTCGTAAATTAGACTTTAAGGCACAGAGTAGTATTAGAAATCAGCACTGAACAGTTTCTATGAGGACGGCAAGAGCAGTAAAGCACGTAACAGTAGAGCTAGAAGAAAGTGACACAATTGTTAATGGGAGATTTTAACACATCCCTTTCCTCCATCGACAAATCAGAGAGAATGAGCATCAGTAAGCATATGAACAAATTAAACAACACAGCTAAAAGCTGGATCTAATGGACGGATACAGAACTTTGCACTCTGCAGTTGGAGAATACACATTCTCTCTTAATACCCGACGACCAGTGAGTTTCGGGAGGCAGAGTCACACAGATCATGTGTTCTGACGAGGACATGAGGTTAGGTAATTAATAGAAGAAAAAAAACTTAAAAAACCTCTGTTATATATTTGCCAGTTTTTAAAACAGAGCATGCTTCTAAATATAGATCAAAGAAGAAATTGTAATGGGAATTTGAAAGGATCTAGACCTGAACAAGAAATACTCCACTTTGCGAGCTCTATGTCGTAAAATGGTCCTCAGAAGAAACTGTAAAGCTATAATATATTATAAATGAAACAAGGAAAAGGAGAATATAAATAAGTATTGGAAATAAAAACCCTTTTCTGGGAAGACTCTTTCCCTGAATATGTGCTCGGCCAACCCCCCTCCTGTTTGTGTTCATGTGACGTTTCTCAGTGAGGCTCACCCATTTAAAATGGAAAGGCCCTCACTCTCAATTGCCTTTTCATTAATTATTCCATAGCAGTTATCATTATACGATAGGTTTTACTTATTTATTATGTTTATTGGTGTCTTTCTCCCTCTTAACTAGAAAGTAGGCTCCATGACACAGGGATTGTTTTGTCCCTTTTGTTTGTTCATCGACCTCTCTGACAACTAGAACAATGCCTGCATAGAAAGGGGAATCTCAGTAATGTTTGTTATTAAAAAAGAGAATTCCATGAAAAAAAAAGTAAATACGCAACATGCAATAAACATGAAAATCTGGATGAAAATCAAATTCCTAGAAAAACATGATTCTCCCAAAATTGACTCAAGAGGAGAGAGAAAACCTGAATGATCAAAAACCATGAAATAAATTGCATCAGTATTTTAAAATTTTTCAAAGTAAGCCCTTCACTCAAATGATTTTATGGGTAAATCCTACCATTCCAGTTATACACAAATTTTTCCAGAGAATTTTAAAAAATAGGGACTACTTACCAGCTCAATTTACAAAGCTAGTAAGACCTTAATATCAAAACCAGACAAGAATCATATGAAAGAAAAAGATTGGATGGTAATCATGCTCATGAACGTATTTGCAAAAATCTTGAGATACTGACAAATCAAATACTGTAACACATAAACAGCAGACAAAACTTCTGTGGGGTTGGATGCCAGGATAGTGGTTACTGTGGGCTAGCGTAGTTGTGCAAGGGTCATCAGGGTGCTCTTGGGGTGCTGGCAATGCTCTGTTTCTTGATGTGGGTGCTGTTTACATCAATGTATTTCTTCTGTGAAGCTTTATTCAGCCAAACACACGTGATCATGTATGGATAGGTCTGTACAGATATTTCAATTGTAAGTTTAGTTTAAAGTAATAATATAACATAAGGTGAGCAACTTGGGTTTATCTCAAGAATGCAAGGGTACGGCATTAGTGAATCCATAAATGTCATTTGCCACATTCTGTATTAAAGAGAAGAGCCGTATAGTCGTGGTAGTTGGGAAAGTTTGGTAAAATTCAGCATGAGTTCATGATAAGAATCTTCGCAAACCGGAAACAGAAAGATGCACCCTAAATTGACAAAGAGCAGAGACAGAGTTCAGCGAATATTGCACATGCTCCCCGGCATTTATGGTTTCTTTTGCAGTTAGATGGGGGCCAACTAACTGGTTTTGTCCAGTAGACTGTGAGTGGAAGTGACATCTGTCACTTCTAGGCGAAGGCAGTTGAGCCGATGTTCCTCCTCCATCCCTCTCTTCTCTTGCTCCAGTGACCTTGGAGGCTGTGTATTGCAGATGGCATAGATTAAAGATGGAGTAAGGATGCTTCACTCTCACCAGACTTTGCGTAAGCAAGAAATAACCCTTATAGTGTTAAGCTTCTAAGATTTCCAAGTGTGTGTGTGTAACCACAGTGTAGCCTGCCTTTTTCTAATATAAAGGACGTCTCTCAAGAAACTACAGCAACTCTCATACTCAGGGGTGAGAAATTAGAAACACTCTCTTTAGAATCAGGAAAAAGAACAAAGATGGCTGCTATTTCTACGTCTGGTTGACATGGGGATCCTACCCAGTGCAGTAAAACAAATAAGGATTAGAGTGGAAGAAATAAAACAGTTATTATTTGGACATGAAAATATTTTCTACCTAGTAAATCCTACGTATAAGTAAAGAAGATGCTTCTAAGAGGTCTGTATCAGTTACATGACTATGGACTAGCAACAAGAAATTAGAAAACTTAATTTTTAAAAAGGTACCATTCACAGTTTCGTTTAAAAACATATGGTACCTAGGTATAAATTTAGCAAAAGAATTGAAAGACTTACAGAGAAAACTATAAAAGTTTATTGAAAGACCAGGGGCACCTGGGTGGCTCAGTCAGTTGAATGTCCGACCCTTGATCTCTGCTCAGGTCTTGATCTCAGGGTCTTGAGTTCAAGCCCCACACTGGGCTCTGTGCTGACTGTGGAGCCTACTTTAAAAAAAAAAAAAAAACTTATCGAAAGACCTTGAAGAAGACCTAAATACTTGGAGAGAGATACTTATCTATGGACTCAATAACATAATGATGTCCTTTCTCCCTAATTTGATCTCCAGAGTCAATGAAATTCCTTTGAAAATGCCAGTAGGATTTTTAAGGAGTCTGTGAAGCTGATTCTTAAGTATGTGTGGAAGAGCCAAAGGCCAAGAATGGCTAAGACTCCTTTGAAGTAGGAAAGTAAGGTGGAGACATTGACCTAGCAGATATCAAGATTTATTGTAAAGTTTTAGTTAGAGTGGTTTTTGTTTGGAGACAGGCAGATTATCTGCTGGAACAGAAATGAGTATCCAGAAAAAGACCCGTACATACATGGCCATTGGACCTATGAGAGGTGATCTCATATTAGCATAAAAAAGATGGTCTTTTCAATAAATGGTGCTGGGAAAATTATGTAATGTGGGGGAAAAAATACATGTGCTTAACCAGATTTTTGTAATCAGGTTCTGATTGTATGTATACCATTTAAAAATAATACGTATAGAAGATATGCTCTAATTTGCTTTTGAAAGTGAGCTTAAGAAAATGCCAACTTAGGGAAAATATTTCCAGCAAATACGATAGACAGAATGTCCTCATATGTGAAGAGCTCTTAGAAGTCAATCAGGAAAAAAGATGAACCTTTATTATTTTGCTTTCCTGACTGATTTTGACTGATACTTAAGAACTTTTCCTCAACCAGGAGCTCTGACGTTGGGTGGATTTATAAAAGGTAAAAGCCTTATTTGTCTTTTATACTTAAAGCATGTCCCAGGTGGATGTGGATTCAGGAATTGAAAATATGGAGGTTGATGAAAACGATCGAAGAGAAAAGAGGAGCCTCAGCGATAAGGTTGGTAAGAGATGAAGCCCTTGCTTCCGTTTTTAGCACAGGTAATATGAACAAACACCCTTTCAGCTCTGCGCACCTGCAGAGTCGATTAGAGTGCCCCACCCCAAATCAGCAGGTCCTATTTAGGCGAACCTTTTTTTTCTTTTGAGGAGAAATGGGTAGCCTAGATTGCCCTAGTGGAAGGAGAGCTCACATCTTTTCATCTGGTCAAATCCTTCAGTTACCTTGGTTTCAGATCCCACATTGAGCTTGTAATGAAAAAGAATTTAGCGGTAATTTGAACTTTTAGTATTGGTCTTTCGTTTACGCAGGTCATCACATCTTTAGGATTCTGAGGAAAGTGGCTGGGAATTGAAGCAAGAATACATGAAATCCAGTAGGACGTAGACGCTCATTTAAAACATGAGGTCTTTATGTTTCGTTATCATCAGAGCTCAGTTCCCTGTAGTTAGCCGAAGAGAGGTTTATTTTGGCGGGTGTCATGGGGTAGAACTGGTAGACACACTTGCGTCACTTCCTGTGCAGTGAGCAGCACATGGTGATGGTCATCTGTTGGACTATGGCCTTCTGGTGGCACGATGCTTTATTCTGTAGAGTTCTTGCGTGTTTCCAGAATTCTTTTATATATATGATATTTTCTCTGTGACAGAAGCTAGTGAGTAACGTTAAATTCTGGAAAAGTTTTTGGATGAAAATTAGTTCTGTGCTGATGTTAACCTGATCCTTTGGCGTTCAGGAAAGTAAACAAATGGGGTGTGTGTACATTCTTTATCACATTACAGGTAGTGTTCCTGCTCGTTTACCCTCCCCCTGTAGATAATCGTAAGCTCGTGAAACCTCCATGTTGGTACTTCAAAGTCATAGTAACAAGTTTATTTTCCCCTTAGTGGGGGAACGAACGGTTGTATGTATTTCTAAAATATCCTCATTAATAAAGGAATTACTCGAAGTTAACTCCCAAATCTTCTTCCTCACAAGGAGCCTTCCTCGGGTTCTGAAGTGTCTGAAGAACAGGCCTTACAGCTGGTCTGTAAGATCTTTCGTGTCTCCTGGAAGGACCGGGACAGAGATGTCATCTTTCTTTCTTCTCTTTCTGCACAATTTAAGCAGAACCCAAAAGAAGGTAGGAATCTAGCTTGGCTGTTAAGAGAAAATAAGAATGTAAGATCTTTGCCCTTCTGTTACCCACATTCACTTTCTCTTGCTTTGGGGGTTCTATTGAATACAGCGATAGCCCTTCATGAGGACACTGCTGCTTGGCCACTTTCCACTGATCTTTTTGATGAATTTTTTTTTTTTTACATTCATGATTTCTCTGGAAGAAAACTGTAAATGGTCTCCATTGTTTCAGAGTTGATGTTATTAATGTCTCTAATAAATAGGCGTGTACTGGACAGTCTCCAGGGATCCTGGGAGAGGTGTTCTGTATGACCTATACTTGCTTTAAGTGCCTATCAGGTCATGTGCAGACAGTGGAGTAAATCTGCTTGATTAAATTGCTTAGTAGGATAAAACATTGATATTTTGCTGTGTTTCCAGGATTCTATTTTAAGAGGCTACCCTAAACCACAGTTTTATAACAAAGTAGTAAGACTTTTAGCAAGATACCAGCATTTTGGGCACTGACACTTTTCTTTACAGGAGTAAAGAAGTCATCTGGAATGCAGAAGAGACAGGGGTGTTATGCTGTAGTGTTCCTTTGCATATCACTAGACTACAACCCTGATGTCAGGGATTTTTGTCTGTTTTGCTCCGTGCTGCATTCCTGGTGCCTAGAAGGGTGCCACCTTGCACTTAATCCCTCAGTAGATGTGCTTTAAATGAGTGAATGAAAAGGAGATCATTTTTTCCTTTTTTGTGCTGCCCATCTTCCCTCTCCTATGTTCCTGGCAGATAGATAGTGTACTACTGATTTTACTGGGATCTTCAGATAAACTGGTTGTAGGTATGAGCCTAGCACCCATGTGTTTCAAAAGTCTGTCACTTGTTCTTTTTTTTTTTTCTAAGTAATAGCTACTTTTTAAAAAAATATATATTTATTCCAGAGAGAGAGAGAGAGCTGGGGGAGGGGCAGAGGGAGGAGGAGAGAGAGAATCTCTAGCAGGCTACACGTTCAGCGTGGAGCATGACATGGGGCTTGATCTCATGACCCTGAGATCATGACCTGAGCCAAAATCAAGAGTCAGGCGCTTAACTGACTGAGCCATCCAGGTGCCCCCTTGTTGTTATTCTTACTGTAAACCTTAAGATTCTTAAATCTGTCTTGCACATATATAAGTGGTAATTTTTAATAGCCAAATCAGATGAGGTTTACATGTGTTACAGCTCTCATTTATTTAGTGATATTTAAAATGTATCTAAAGACCTACAGCAGGGGTGCCTGGGTGGTTCAGTCGTTAAGCGTCTGCCTTCGGCTCAGGTCATGGTCCCAGGGTCCTGGGATCGGGCCCTGCATCGTGCTCCCTGCTCGGCAGGAAGCCTGCTTCTCCTTCTCCCACTCCCCCTGCTTGTGTTCCCTCTCTCGCTGTGTCTCTCTCTGTCAAATAAATAAAATCTTAAAAAAAAAACAAACACCTATAAAAATAAATAAATAAAGGCCTACAGTAAAGCATTTGGGAGCTTCAAAGACTAAAGGAAGCAGTTTGAAAATAGAATTTGCTCCAGAAAGCCAGATGGTGACTAATTTATTAGACCCTTCAGAAAATATGTTGAACCTTGCATTAAATAGTTTCACTGTATATAAAACATAGGTAGAAATGTTAACCCAGCTTTATTTCTAGTATGATAAATGAATGCAGCTGGGAGTAGCAAGACCATAGCTATATGGTTAATATCAGCAGTGATTCTCATTGGGTGCACTCCAATTTTCTTTCTTTCTTTTTTTTTTTTTAAAGTTTTGTATTTTGGAATAATTGTAGACTGACAGAAAAGTTTTGGAGATCATGCAGGAAGTTCCCGTATACCCTTCTCCCAGTTTCCCTAATCTTAACATCTTATGTAACCATAGTCTGTTTGTCAGAACTAAGATACTGCTATTATCTGAACTCAGGCTTCATTTGGATTTCACCGGGTTTTCTCCTCATGTCCTTTTACTGTTCCAGAATCCAGTCCAGATACCACATTGAACCTCTGGTTCAGTTTGGCTGATTGATTCACATATGAAGATGTGTAACCTCTTCTTTATTCTGCCTTTCCAACAGTGTTCTCTGATTTTAAGGACTTGATTGGCCAGATTTTAATGGAAGTGCTAATGATGTCTACTCAGACTAGAGATGAAAATCCATTTGCCAGTCTGACGGCCACGTCACAGCCAATTGCCGCGGCAGCTCGGTCACCAGACAGAAATCTCATGCTCACTACTGGCTCCAACCCAGGAACAAGCCCCATGTTCTGCAGTGTGGGTTCCTTCGGTGCCAGCTCTTTCTCTAGGTCAGTGCGGTTCCTTTTGCACATCTAGTTTGGTAGTAAAAGAGCCATGAAGTACGTGAGGGAAGGGGCTGCTCACTCACGGGCCTTTGCGGGTCTTGTGGCATGTGTTGTACGTGGGTGGGTGCGTGTAGTCATGGCTGGAGGTCTTGTCTTTTCCAGATTGGTTTGTTTGACTTCCCATGGGTAGGCTATCGGTAAATTTTAGAAGCAAGGTTGTATATAGTACATTATCCTTTGAAAAGAGGGCTTTATCATACTGTAAACGTAGCCTCTAGATGAGTACAGAATTCGATTATAACCGTTTCAGAAGAGTGTCTGAGAGATTTGTACACTAGGATGCTTAGAGATACAAAGTGTCATTGTATTATTCTTTAAAAGCTTGATATTTTCCATTTTAGTTGTTTACTTCAAGTTTTTCTTCAATTTTCTCTTCTTTCCTCTTTTCCTCTTTTTGTCAACTGATTTAGCCTCTATGAAACTAGCCCAGCTCCCACTACAAGTTTCTGGAGCTCGGCGCCAATGACGAGTCCATCCTTTGCCTCCTCCCCTTCCCGCGCAGCTGGCCCGATGGCTGTGCCTTCCATTTCCCTCAGCCCTCACGGCGCGGCTCCTGGGACTGCCGCAGGAAGCCAGCCCTCATCTCCGCGGTATCGCCCCTACACTGTCACCCACCCGTGGGGATCGTCAACTTCTCCCACCCCGCGGTCCCCCAGCATCTCCATTTTGTCCAGCTCGCCCAGCCTCCCTGCCCTCGCTAGTAGCCCTCAAGCAGTGCCTGCCAGCTCTCCCAGACCGAGACCCCGCAGCCTGGGGCCACCTTCCCTGGCCGCCTCACCCAGTGCCGTGAGCAGACGTCCCTCATCCCTAAGGATCTCTCCTAGGTATTTATTCAGCAGGAGAGCTGGGTGCGTGTTTGCCGTGCAGGGAGAGGCGATTAACTCGGTTTGGAAGAACTGGTGTGTGACGCTGACCTCAGTTACATGTGTTTTTCTGTTTGGGGTTATTAACCTGCGTGTCTAACTAGTTTGGAGGCCTCGCGCCCGGAGTCCCTGCTTCTGCCAGGCTTTGATAGCCGTAGAAGGTGTGGGTGTTCCGTTGTGCGTCCCGTGGTCTGTTCTTACCCCTCACTCTTCCTTCCTTCCTGTCCAACAAAAAAAAAAACCACTTCATTTTTTGAAATCTAGTTCATGTGTCATTCCTCATTGCAAATGAATTCTAGAGGCTGTGGGCAGTTTGTATTTGAGACTTGGGGCTTGCAAGAGCACTTTTCAGCTCTTTATACTGTTGTCAGTCATAGCTCAAATACAGTCAGCCCGAGGGGCGGTGGGAGCAGGTCTGGGCCCGTGTCCCTTACCTCTCATCACTGGGCTGGGCCGGTCTTTGTGCCTTGACCCTTTGATATGAGCCTCTTAGAAAGAAGCCATATCAGAAGTCCACTAGTCCAGTGCCCCCCACCCCCCGCAGTGTTCCTGGGCATTTATGTCACTGAGGTGGATTATTTTTCTGCATGTCAGTAATCAGAACTTTTAGCATAACATTTAATTAAAAAGGGATAGCAGTTGCAAAAGCTTTCCACCTCTTGTTTTTCCTTTGTTCCCTGATGACCTTTTTTGCTTTTGTTGTGGTAGTATGTACGACAATCCTTTCTCCTTCCTCTTCCTCGCACTTTCTGGCGACAGTAGTGATGAAGATGAAGAAGATGATGATGATGGTGATGATGGTGATGATGAAGGTGGTGGTGGTGGTGATGAGTTTTCTTGTGTCCAGTTTGGGTCCAGGTATCAGAGGAATGGAGTCTTACCCCTGCATGTGCACAGGTGCTTAGGAACTAACTTCTATAAGCCCTCATGAGGGGCGTGCTTTAAATCTAAGCAGGGTAGGGTCAAGTGAGACAGCCTGGAGAGTCAAGATGTGGGGAACTTGCATGTATCGCGGTGTTAGGACCTTATCCTGGGGGAAAGTGGCACGTAGGAAAATCTTCATCGTTGTTGCCGATGGTAAGTTTGGAGGAAAACTTACGTGTAATCGTTTGTCAGAAACACAAACAACAGATGAAAGATGAGCCATCAAGCTCACCCACCCCAAGGTCTGAAATGAGGGACCCTTCATTTACCTGTCGCAAGTGTTCTTGTGAGCTGCCAGATGGGAGCAACATGTACTCGGTGGGGCATGTTTCCTTACGTACTGGTGCATGGATTGCTGCTACTTGGGAATGGCAGAGGGGCTGGGATTGTGTGTGCGTGTATGTGTGTGTTTCCCCGCCCTTCCCCCCCAGCTCAGTCCGACGGTCTGTTCGAGAGCATATGGGGCCATCCTGTCTGGTATAACTGATTCTGCTTTCACTTCTAACCTTCAATTTCCCTGGTCACCTCCTTGACCTCAGTGAAGCTAGACCCTCGTTTAGATAGCCTCTGGAATGACAGCAGAGGCTAAAACTTAGTTCATGATGCTGCTGAATGTTCCCCCCTGAAAACCGTGTGAAAAAAGATTGCTTGGGTGTTCTAGGTGACTTTGGGCAAGAAAATATAATAGCACCTTCTTTCTGAACCTCTGACTCATTGTCTTACGATTTTGCTCTTAAATCGAAGTTTCCACTGGACTGATTTGGTATTTGTGCCCAGCACTGTTCAAAAATAACTCTAGACTATAAATAGAGATGGCAGTAGGAGTTAGGTACACTTCATTAAACTTGACAGTTTTGAGAAGAATCATTAGAGAGAGTACATAAAGAGAGAAAGGAATGTTGGTGCAAGGTTGAATATTGATTCAGGGAGGTTGATATTTGTATTAGGTTGAACATTGTGTTACTGTTTCTCAAGTAAATTTCCCAAAGGTAGAAGTGTCTTTTTCATGTGGATAAAATCCTACTGCATGATTAGAGTAACGCAGCAGGCATCCTTTTTAGGAATCCGTTTCCATACATGATCAAAGTGCTTTGTTATCTGTTCTACTGTAAATTGGGAGAGAAGTGCTCTCTCTCCCTGGCCTATTTAATTCCAACTTGCTCTCACAAAGATACCAGATTGTGTGCTGCTTTTACTAGCACTAGACTCCTAGCATCCATCCCAGCCTTGTCTCTGATCAAGATTCTATAGCTACGAGGAGAGAGAACTGTGTGGTAATAGCTCCAAATACTTCCTGAGCATCGTGGGCCAGATCCCGTGCCAGCAGTCTGCGCCATCATCCCTCTGTCCTCACGGCGGCCCGCCCAGTTACTGGAACGAGCCTGGGGGACAGGGAGGTCAGTCACATACCAAGTACGTGGCAGGGCCTGAGTCCAGAACTCACCTGCTTCACCACCACGCTGTGCTCCCAACAGGACACATGTTGTCCTCGTTCCTTACTGGTTATTTCGCTGCCGAGTGTTTATGCATCTACTCTGTTCCTTGGCAAGGAAGTGCCAGCATTTTACTCGGTAATTACAAAATTCCATTCAGTTGGCAGGTCCTTTGCTGGCTGTTAAAACGGAATCTGATCTATCCAGATTTTGGCAACGTACAGCTTTTGAATAGCTATCAAGCAGAATGTGAGAGGATGTGTAAAAATATATAACTGATTAAGCAAATAGAGAGGAACTCAAGAATGCACGTAGGGCCAGAACCAAGAAGAGATCACAAAAAAACCTTGTTAATTTGAGTGATCAGGAAATAACAGTTATTTTCTTGCCAGCTGATCTTCCCAGAATTTTATTTACTTTCAAGTCAGCAATTTCAGCACCTACTCCTTGCCCGGTAAGGTTAATGCTGTAGAAGATGAACAGGGGCCACGTCTGCCCCCTCCTGCCCCCCCCCCGCCCCTCCTGCTCGCCTGGTGGAGTCGATACATTATGAATGTTTTTGGAAATAGTTGGGACATGCGTTCATGTGTTAATTATCTATAGTGGGGACGAGAAGGATTAATTTAAGAAAGGTAGAACGTTCCTTCTGTGATGTTCTATAGCCCTCTGTGAAAAGAGTTTTATGAATTATTAAGGATCGACCTGTTGCAGGAGCGGAGTGAGTGAAGTGAGAGAATCATCTTATAATAAAGATAACGTAGCATTTGCTCTGAGGAAAATTATTCCAAGCGTTTCATAGGAAAGAAATCTGTTTGTAACTGCTTAGATATTTCAGTGAAGGAGGTAGAATCTTCAAGAATGTCGTGAGCCTGTGTGAATAGAGAAAGGGAAAATTAGCAAATGGTGAAAAATGTTAACATTTACTCTTCGTTTCTGCTGCTCGTCACTACTTGGAAATGAAACATGGAAAGTGTCCCACCATGTGTGTCTCCAAACCCTCCACTGGCGTCCCTACTCAGAGTAAAACCCAAAGCCTTGCCCTGGTGCGTGAGACCCTTCATCTCACATACACGTGTGCGCACGCGCGCGCACACACACACACACAAACACACGCATGCATTCCTCCTTTCTGACCTCACGTGCCTCCCCTTGCCTACACCCTCCGCAGCTCATGACCCTGTTCTTGACCACACCTGGTATATTCCCTGCTGCCCTAGGCCTTCACACGTACTTCCTCTCTTTGGACAGCCGTCCCCAAGATGGCTGCATGGCTTCTCCCCTAACGCCCTTGGGTCTCCGTGTACGTGCCATCTTCCCAGAGGGTTGTGTTACACGTTATATAAAGCACACAAGCACGCTTACTGCCCGTGTCTGTCACCGTGCCCCGCTTTCAGTGTTCTTCATAGCATTCCTATATTGTTTTGGACTATCCGCCCCCCTAGAGTGTAATTGCCACACCAGCAGGGTCTGTTCCATTCAGTGTGCTGCCCCCAGAGCCTACAACAGCGCCTGGAATACACAGCACACTGCAAACATTTGTTAGTGAATTCATGTTGCTCGAACCCGCACAGCTCTGACTTTGCCCAGCCCTGAGAAAACACAATGTTCTAAAAGTCTGCATTCAAAAAAATGAGTTAAATACGGGGGAGATTATTCATACCATTATAGAAGAGGTTGTCAAGGAACACATTTTCTTGGTGCATTTCAAATGGGATTCGGTTTGCACAGATCTAATGCACGGCCGGCTCCCCAGGAAGATTTGCGTTGTGTTTTCAGAAGGATTCAGCTGTATTTCTGTTATGCGAAGTAATCACTTTATTAAATTGGACTGTAGATGTAGTTATCAGAAAACGGTTCAGACATTCTCCCAGAAGGAGGTATAAGTTTGCAGATACTCGTAGGACTTGAATAGGACATATTTCCAATGTGGTATTCCATGTGTCACAGTTGTAAAAGCCTCATGAATTTTGGAATAACTTGTTTAGGGAAAAATGAAATGTTATTTTAAAACTTTAAAAATATTTATCGATAGCATGGACATACGCACACAAACACTACACCACTTTCTCCTTCAGTGTCGCATTCAAAATTTGAGTCCAGCGCTTTCACTTTGAACCTAAAGATCGTTGTGCGTCTTGATCATTGAGACCTGTGTGTAGTGTTGTTGAGACGGGCCGCTTTTCGTGCTAGGAGATCACGGTTTATTTTAGCACCTTTAGGACCAACCTAAAACTTGTAATCTAGGGACAAATACTGGAGTTTATTCTATGTTTCCTATTTGGTTAAATTCTGTCTTGAGAGTCAGTTGGCGTGTTGTTAGGCGTCTGACAGATGATCACCAAAATATACCAACTTCGTTTGGCTTTGAAAATTCTCTAGTATATTCTGGGTGCCGTTCACTGCATTGCCTGGCACACGACACGCTGTCTTCTACATACATTGTCGCTTTTCATGTCTCAGTGAAATAGCTGTGAAGGTACCTCGGTTGGCTTTGAGGTGTTCGCATTTCAGTTGAGACTCAGTGGGATGTATCAGCTAAGAATGGAGCCTGGTTTCAGGGTGTGAGCAGCCACCAAGTAAGCACACTGACTTTATGTGGATTTTCACCTGCTGGCTGTGGGTACTGACCGCATCAAATGTAAGATGCTTTTCATCAGAAATGTAAAAATGTGAAAAATTTGGGCTTTATTATCAAGGAAACGTATAGTTGAAATTTTCAGTTTAAACATGAGGCAGATTGGTTTTCATTGTCTTCTGTGAGAGCCACTCAAGGGAAAATTAACCTTAGCTGTGTGTAGGGAAAGCCTGTGTTGGTCAAGTTCACCTTCGGCAGTGCAGTGAATAGGAGAGTCACTGGGTCCCTGACGTCAGACAGAAGAGGAGAAAATCGCAGATAGCTCGAAACTGAGATGGTGCAGTAGGAAAGTATCTCCCTTTCCCTTTCTACCTTTGGAGATTCACCACACTTCTCATATTTGTGGGTGGGTTTTTCTGTTCTGTTCTGATGGTTGCTTTTTTCCTTCTCCCTATGCTTGCTTCTCTCTTCCCTTCTGTCAGATCTATAGAGCAGGTCGTAGGGATTCAGATTTACTAGACTCTGGCCTGAAAGCCTTGGATTTAAAACTGGTATTGTTTTCATCTTTTTAATTTTAATATACTTTCATTCCAAGGTCAATTATATATCCAGTTGACCCCCGAACAATATGGGTTTGAACTGCGCAGGTCCACATATATGGGGATTTTTTTCGATAAATATGGTGAAGTACCGTAAATGTATTTTCTCTTTCTTATGATTTTCTTGATAATATTTTGTTTTCTCTAGCTTAAGAATAATACTTAAGAATATACTGTAAGAATACAGTACATAATGCATATAAAAATATGTGTTAATAGACTGTTAGGTTATTAGTAAGGCTTCTGGTCAACAGTAGGCTATCAGTCATTAAGTTTTTGGGGAGTCAGAAGTTAAATGCAATTTTCAGTTGCATGGAGGTGACACCCCGAATCCCTATATTGTTCAAGGGTCAACTGTATTTTTCTAAAATTCTAAGTAAGTTCAGTTATGCGTATATTCCAGAATCAGTTATGTATATCTGTGCGTCTGCCTGCATAACATATTGTTCACAGCTCAATCTCTGTTAGTCCTGTTGGCTTCTAGACTTTAATTGTCTGCCCCAGTTGAAGTAGGGATGGGTCTTTCCAGATCGTGATATTCTTCCCATTCTTTATCATTTTTCATATGTAATTTTTTTGCTAAGTTTATGTTTCCTCATTTCCTTTTCATTTCAAAATTCCTAGCCTCTCCCTGTGCCATGATTACTCTCTTTGTATCTTTTGTGTATATCAAATAAATTTGTGAGTTAAACATCAGATTAGGTATGTGACTCGTTGATGGTTGATCTAAACTTTAATTTCCTCACACCTAACCCTTGAGATAATGTTTGGCTTTGGTCTCGGTGAATAGTTATTACTAATCATAACAGTGCTTCATGTTGTGTCCTGCTTATATTTTACAAAGCACTTCCGTTTGGTTTCCTTTAAGCCTCAGTCCAGAGGAGATGAGGCTCTAGGTTCAGGTAACAAGCAAGCAGTACAGTTGGAACAGAACCCAAGTTTGGATACCCCTACGCAGGAATGTTGTTTGGTTTGTGTTTACTATACAACTTTGCCTTTTTCACTGAAAGTTTTGGAAATATTTTGTTAATGACAGAGTTTTATATTTCTTTCTATAACTGGACAATTTTCCGTTTCGGGTCCTATTGCCAAATGCTAGATAAAGGCTTTTGAGATTATGCCAGAAGTCATGAGAAAGGGGTTTTTTGTTAGTCATTATAACTTCACTCCTGCTGACTTCGATGACAGCAGTAGTATAGTCTGGTTTCAACCTGCAAGTTGGCCTGAGTAAAGCTGGCCAGTTTGGTTAAGTACACGTGCTGTCCCTTCAAATGCCCAGCACAGTAGCAGTTCTTAGTCCTCCTGGTTTTGTAAGTTGCCATTCCCAATAAGATAAGATGTTGAGTTTCTGATCCAGCTGCCTTCTTAGGTCAATAAAATGTTTGCTAAGAGTTACTGTTGTTGGACTTGGAGCAGGTGCAGTGAGCAGGTGCGGCGAGCAGTCAGCTCCGACCTTGGCTGCATGGGTGTCTGCGCTTTGTCGTGGGTGCAGGGATCCTAACAGGCTTTCTGCTGCGGAGATGCAAACTCTGTCAGAAATAATTCACTGAGAAGAGGTAAGAATCATCAATTTTCTTTTCTCTTCTCCAAAGTTTGGGAGCCTCTGGTGGGGCAAGTACTTGGGATTCCTACAGTGACCATTTCACCATTGAGACCTGCAAGGAGACAGACATGCTGAACTACCTCATCGAGTGTTTTGACCGAGTTGGAATAGAGGAAAAAAAAGCACCAAAGGTAATATGAAATAGATCCATTTTAAAAACCCATAGGAACCTGGTTATTTTTTGATAAATAATCATTTGCCCCCTTAAGGAACATTCCTTCCTTTCTTCAGTCAGGAAAATGGTTCTCCAGTGTGTATTATGTGCCAGGCACCGTGCTGGGAGCTCAAGGCGTATCAGTGAACAAAACAAAGATCCCCGCCCTCACGGAACTCACATTCTAGTGGAAGGAAGAAGTGACGGGGCAAGTGCAGTTGCCACCAGCGACTTACATGGCCCTGACAATTTCTGGTAGTCTGTGACAAGTGTAGTAATAACCCACATTTGTGGAGTACCTGCAGATGGCCCACCCTGTGCTCTGTCTACAGGACCTCAGATTCTCACGGTGGTTCAGTTACTCTCGGGTAAGAGAGGCATTGGTTTTATCGTATGAATAAGCAAACGCACCTCAGACACACGGTGTAATTGTCTGTGATCACATAAAAGTTACAAAAATGTGTTTAAACTCCAGAAGCTATGCTTTTTCTCCTGTTGCGTGCTGACTTTATTATTATTTCATCCCCACTTCATTGTCCGCTTCTAGTTTTCCAAGCTAGTCCACTTGTCCACCTGTTAGTTATATATTTGTGAAGGGCCTCTCTGGGGTTTGTTGCCCTGAACCTCGGCAAAAGCAGAGAGCGAGCACACAGCTCTGAGAGTCCTACTTGGTCCCCTCACTCTCTGACTGTAGACTCCAACGGACGCAGCATACGTGGACGACGCAGTTACCCTGGTTTGTTCATTATGACTCAAGCAAGAGAAAAGCATGCCATTTCCTGGAGATTGGCGTCTCCTGACTCTCGCCAGTTTTCAACAGTACGGGCTTATTTTGTTTTTGTGGTCCTGACCTCTGCCTTTTTCTTTCAGATGTGCAGCCAGCCAGCAGTCAGCCAGCTTCTGAGCAACGTCCGCTCACAGTGCATATCCCATACCGCATTAGTCCTGCAAGGTTCCCTCACACAACCAAGGTAGGAAAAACCATGTGCGCTCATGTTAGCAGGGAGAGGACCCTATCTATCGGCGGATCTCAGGCTGTCCAGCCGACCTGCATCACCTTGGATAATGCACTTTCTCACCTGCAAGATCAAAGTGGATGACCCAGGAGCTCCCTTTCCTTCTCTGAAACACTCCGAAAATAAAACACTCCCTGTCTGCCTTACTTCTAGACCACTGTTGAAATATGTTAGCGTCAAGGCAGGAAATTAGTATTGAGTTCAAAAGCAGCTTCTTGAAATCAGGGGAGATCTTTGAAAAAATGTGCAGGTTATCACTTTCCATGTATCATACAGTCAGTATCTGTTATTCAGTGATAAATAGCAGTGGGAGAGCAGTTAGTTTGGGAATCACCCAAAGTATACTACATTATGGGTTGTTTCAGAGGGTCCCATCAAGGTTTCCAGTTCAATAAAGAGTGTTTCTATATTTCATTTCTTTTATGAAAATATCTGAAGGAAAAGTGATGCAAAAATATCTAGGGAAGAAATGACAAAGTTACAACATTTTTTCGTTCTGGATGTTCTTCTATTATTCTCTGTACCAGAACCATCTGTTTTTGAAACTTGTCAAAAAGAAGGAAAAGGTGGGGCGCCTGGCTGACTTAGTTGGGAGCGAGGAACTCTTGATCTCCCAGGGTTGTGAGTTCAGGTCCCACATTGGGTATAGAGATTACATAAATAAAGGAACCTTAAAAAGGGAAAAAAAAAAAAAAAAGAAGAAGAAGAAGGAGGAAAAGGCTAAACGTGGACCAAAACCTAAAAAAATATTCTGTGGTTAAAATTAACAAGAGTTAAATTCCTCAGCCACCACTGATCTTTTCTTTTCAGTTAGATACACCATAAACAAATGAGTAAAATAGATAAATAATGCTTCATTTTTGGGATAATGCTTTATTATTAAAGAGCTTGAATGTAGGAAAAGATGGATTCTTTGAAACTTTCTATAGTCTGTCATTAAAAGACCAAAAAGTGATTATGAATAATTTAAGAAGCTTGGTCTTTTGCCTCAAACTGTTGTATAGAATATTTGGGAGATTTAAAGTGTGATATTTGACTGGACACTTCTGCCGACGTGACAGCCCGTGTGCCGTGTTGTCACACACTGATGAGCTGAGCCATCGCGGTCCTTGACTTTTGTGGGTTTGCAGGTCCATGCAGCAGCCGTCCTTCCTGGTGCCGTATATGCTCTGCAGGAATCTCCCGTATGGCTTCATGCAGGAGCTGGTGAGGACCACTCACCAGGATGAAGAAGTGTTCAAGCAGGTGAGGTTTTGTGAATTTGCTACCGGAACCTTTACCCTAAGAGCTCCTATGCCAAGGCTGATTTCTAAAGACACCATATATTGAAAACTTCTGTTTCAGAATTGGAACATGCATGTGTTAATTGCTCAGAGAGACCTACCAGAGATTTCTTTCTTGAGACAATCAGATTGACAGCTGCATTGTTCAGCTCATTTGTCCATTTCAAGCAGTCAAGCATCTAGTGTTTTAAACGGTGCTAAGTGCCTTGAGAGGGAAGAAGCGTAAGGCCCTGTCCGTGATTTCAAGGTGCTTTAACACAAGAATACTGCGAGATGGCATAAGACACGACGTGCATTTGCCAGTTGAGTCGTGTTGAAAATTAGTTCTCCGAGTTTACAAAAAGGAGATTAGTAAACCCGAGACGAACTTAGCTCAGTGCAGTCTGCGTACCACACAGAATCTTTCGTCTTCTCGCCACTCAACTGGGAACGATGTCTCATATCTTGCTAATTGCTTCTTTCATTAAGTATTCATACAATTTTTATATCTCACTGTGTGAAGTCAAGTGAAAATGCAGATATGGGATATTTAGTAATAAAGCTGCTTATTTAGCCTTGCGGGATTCTTGTGAGGTAACACCTCGGCATCACGTTTGGTTGCCGTATCCCGGCCCGTGTTGTACGTGAGCATGTGGCCACAGCAACTCTCACATAAGCCGTGATGGAAGGGTTTTTATGACACTTTCTAACAGTTTACTGTACGATCGTTTCTTTCGACACAGAACAGAGGCAGTAGCTATAAGTGATAAGATTCCTTTTTGTTTGTTTTTATACCTAATATTATTTGTACCTAATAATTTGAAATCCCAGGAATTGTATTTTTAGCAGTTTCCAAAATATTAGTAAAAGAAGAATCCAGAAGCAAAACTCCTAGTTAGTATCATGACTGTGTTAGGAATTCATCGACTGCTTTTCTTAGATGATGGTCTTGTTGACTTGCAGGAATACTCAAGAGCTTTTCCTCTCGAGAGAGAGAGGTGCACTCTGATGAAAATAAATAACTGTCAGGGCGCCTGGGTGGCTCAGTCAGTTAAGCGTCTGACTGGATATCGGCTCATGGCTTGATCTCAGGGTCGTGGGATCAAGCCCCATGTCGGGCTCCACGCTGAGCATGGAGCCTACTTAAAAAAAAGAAAGAAAGAAAGAGAATAAATAACCATCTTGGAAGGTTTAAGTGGTGCTCTCTGTTGTGTATATGATGTACATTAATTAGAATACTTTCCCGGGGTGCCCGGCTGGCTCTGTTGGTGGAGCGTGTGACTCTTGATCTTGGGGTTGTGCGTTCGGGCCCCACATTGAGTGGGAAATAACTTAAAAAATAAAATCTTAGGGGCGCCTGGGTGGCTCAGTCGTTAAGCGTCTGCCTTCGGCTCAGGGCGTGATCCTGGTGTTATGGGATCCAGCCCCGCATCCGGCTCCTCCACTGGGAGCCTGCTTCTTCCTCTCCCACTCCCCCTGCTTGTGTTCCCTCTCTCTCTGGCTGTCTCTCTCTCTGTCAAATAAATAAATAAAATCTTTAAAAAAAAAAATCTTAAAAAAAAAGTGAGAACACTTTCCTATTTTACAAGATATCATTTGAGCATCCCGGAGTAGCTTTAGCTCTGTTAGATCAGCCCAGTGATCAGCTGAAAGGGCCGTGTTATGTCTGTCTTATTCATGAAGAAGCACAGACGTTATGAAGTAGCCTCTTTTTTTAAAAATTGAGGTGAAATCCACATAACATAAAATGAACCAATACAGTGGCATTTAGTATATTCACAGTGTTGTGCACCCACTAGTTCTTTTTTTTTTTTTTCTCCTTAGGGACAGAGACAGAGAGGGAGAAATGCGGGGAGGGGTAAAGATAATCTTAAGCAGGCTCCGCACAGCATGCGGAGTCCAACGTGGGGCTCAATCACACAACCCTGAGATCGTGCCTGAGCCAAAATCAGAGTTGGACGCTTAACCAACTAAACCACCCAGGTGCCCCCCACTATTTCTTTTCAATCATAGCATTCTGGTGCCTTTTCTGCCACTTGGTCCTGAACACTCCATCTTCATGTTACCATGTGTTTTTTCTAGAGAGAAATGACGAATGAATGGAAAACGGCACTTTTTTGTCTGAAGAGTTTGGCAGATTTGAACTATTTAAATCTTTTGACTAAAACTTCAGTCCCTTTTAATGTTTGAGATATTCGTAGATAAATAAATAATAACAGCTAGAATTTAGGATCGGAGATGAATACTTGTAATTTTTTTGTCATTGCTTGAAGGTATTCATTTGAAAACAATAGAATCATTTAAAATACATAAGTCACACAAATAGGGGTGCCTGGGTGGCTCAGTTGGTTAAGCGTCTGCATTCAGCTCAGGTCATGATCTCAGGGTCCTGGGATCGAGCCCTGCGTCTGGCTCCCTGCTCAGCAAGGAGTCTGCTTCTCCCTCTCCCTCTGCCCCTACCCCCTGCTCGTTCTCTCTCTGTTTCAAATAAATAAGTAAAGTCTTTTAAAAAAAACGTGTAAGTCACACAAATATTGTAATGCTTGACTATTTGAAAAATATTATAGCTAGTAATACCTTGTCTATCATAAATTAAATCCTACCTGCAAAAGAGGGTAAGTCTACTAGAAAACATAAAGATGTTTTCTTTATAGCATTCTGGAAGAAAATGTTGAGATTATTCTAGATGACTAGTTGTGAAATTTATTTTGGTGATTTAGGAACTTCAGTTTTATTTTTCTTGATTGTAATGTTGTCACTCCCCCATCCCCACACGTGAGCTTTACCTGTCCATTTTTAGCTAGCTTCTGCAACACGTTACTTCCACCCTGTTGGTTTGAGTTGCAAAAACTGGACTGATCTCTTCCCGAGCTATCTTGTTATCTCAAGACACTCCACAGGCACTTTATAATCCAGGGCACCTCCTTAAAAAACTCCTGTGCTCCTTAAATGGCCAAGCTGCTCAATACAATGGGATGAAATTAGTCAGAAAGGGAATTTTTCAGGTTTTCTAGCGGCTTTCTAGAGCACTCCCATTTCAGCTTGCTGACATTCAGATTGTCAGCTGTTGTTTATACCATCTTCTACTGAATGTGATTAGTCTTGAATCTCAACCAACTCCCTCAACGAGTCGGTCAGTGAGTGCACTGGGACATTCGTACATGAGCTGTGCTGAGCAGATCTTGTTCGGTGACAGCATGCCCTGGTGTTGATGGTAAACTTGTAAAACCAGATGCGGGTGTCCTCGAGCTCCGGCATCGTGTTAGTGTGTTCATCGTACCCCGAACAGAGGTCGGTCATTCTAGTCAAGTTTTCTTTTGCATAGTCCACATTTACCAGCTGTCTGCTCTACGTAATTAAAGTTAACGTAATGATAATAGCCATTGCTGGTGTGTTTTTCTTGTTCTCTTCCAAACAGGGAAGGACTGAAAGAATGAGATGGAGGTGAGAGAGTGGCTATGAAGACTTTTTTAAAATACTGAGAGTTGAGAAGATAGTGGAACATTTAGTCCAGTTTCTTTACAGGTTGTAGGTGCTTGGTCATCAGAAACGTACTCCTTGTCGAGATGTAGAGAACGTAGTTGCCTAGCGCGAGGACCCCTGGGGACCCTGTAGCGGGCTCAAACCTGTGAGTTTCTATTGAGTTACTCGGAGTCCTACCAGAGAATTAGGGCTCACCAGATCCTGTTACCTCTGGAAAATTCAGCCGTATTCCCTTATGGTGAGTGTCGTCGGAGGACAGAGCCACACTCCGTGGCCAGATACTAGACTCCTTTATGAACAAAACAGCTTTTCCTGGGGGAAGGTGGAACTGCTTAGACATTCAGATTCAGCACTTTATTTTAACATGCCTCGCGTTCTTAAGTTTTCCTAAACTTATGTTTCGATTTTCTTTTTTCTTACAGATCTTTATCCCCATTTTACAAGGCCTGGCTCTCGCTGCCAAAGAGTGCTCCCTCGACAGTGACTACTTCAAGTACCCCCTCATGGTAAACCTTTGTGCTTTTTGTTTAAGCCATTCCGTAGACGCTTACTTGCAGATGATGTTAACATACACTTTTCTTTCAGGTGACCAACCTTGTTTTCACACTTAAAACCTGAAAGCATTGTGTTGGCCACGCAGTGTGGTGTGCAGTGAGCTGCATGGGCGAAGCGAGGGAGGTAGCAGCCCGGGACGCAGCCCGCGCGTGCGAGCCCCAGGCAGGAGTCAGTGACGCGGGTGCTGAAGTGTGACTGTGTAGCTTACCAAAACAGTGACTCTTGGTGGCATCTTTCTGATCCTCCTGGCAACTGGCATACCGTACTTGGAATGAAATTTTATTTTTTTTTAAAAAAAGGAACTATTACAGATGCAAGGAAAAGGGAAGCGTTGTACTAGGAAAAGTAATCCAGCTTTACGCAGTGACTTTCTACAGAAAAACCTCGGAGTAGTTTTCTCGTTCGCCTTCCCCATTTCCTTCAAGCTTCCTGTGGGAAACAGACCTGCTTAGCTCCTTCAGGCATCTACAGCAAGCGTCAGTTGTGGGCAGACTTTATCCCCTAGACTCTCACGAAGGGCCTTGACTGCTGTGAACACACTGGAACCAGAAAGAAAAGAAAAGGCCCTTTTGTTTCTGAATTGGCTTCTTGGAAATTTGAGGAGAAAAATACTTTGACGTATGACTAAATATTTTTCACTCTAGGATATGAAGGAAAAGATCTCAAAATACGAAATTCGCTAACTCTGTGAATAAATACAATCGTATAAATTGAGGTCCTGGTTAAATCGATCTTTTGACTATAGTCGTTCCTTGTACTCATTCTACTGACTTAATTCCACCTTAGCATTAAGTCAGTACTCCCTGAGGACCTCTTCCGTGCCAGACACTGGGGCACCTCTCTACGACTTGCTCCTGACCCACTGCAAAACTCAAGTCCGCAACAGCGCAGATAATCACACCATGATAAATGCTACCATGGGTGTACGTGAAGGGTGCATGTCTCTAGTTTAATCAATCAACATGGAGCTCAGAGGTGAAGATAGTGCTGGGAAATTAGCATGCGAAATGGGAATTCTTACGTTTAAAAATAACTTTGAATGGATTTATGTCAGGACTCTTTCTACTGCCCATGCCGTTCGGGTTTCTGATAAAATTCTGTTAATCCTTATGCATTGTTCTGTCCATGCCAGATAAAAGGAAGTGAAACCATCTGATTGTTTGAGTCCAGTGATGAAATATTCGAGTGCACATTCATTCTCAGCGGATGATGTAAATGTTCCTTCACAGAATTGTTAGCGTTTCTGTTGTGATCTGAACTGGCTCGACGTTTCAGTGAGGAGCTTTCAGTGTCAGATAGCAACAAAATGTTCTTCTTGGTCAAAAGACAAAGGCCTCCATTATGACAGACAATAGTTATATTTTATACCGTTATTGCTGCTTGTACAGCCGAGAGAGTGCAGTGTGAGGAAGGACAATGGGAGCAGGAAGAGGAAGACCACCAGAGCTGGAATCAGAAACAATCGTGATTGTTCTCTGGCTCCGTTCCTCCCGACATTGCTATACCCTGGAATCACCTGGGGATCTTTAAAAACACCTGATGCCTGGCTCCCACACATTGTGATTCTGCTGGTCGCGGGTATGGTGAGGATGGGGCCTGGCGTTGGGTTTTTCCTAACGTGTAGTACCGTTTGGGAACCCCTGCCCTGTGCAGGGAGAACTCTTCCTTCTCAGTGGCACCTCCAAGACCTGTCAGTGCCTACATGCATTGACTGAGAAGCAGCTTCCGCTGGCTGGCTCGGGAGCTTTGGTAGCTATGTTCAAATCACAGAAAATGAAGTTCACTGTTAAAATAGCGTTTGATTGGAACACACCGGCTGTGTTAAGCTGTGTTTATGTCCCTAAAACCTACTTTTCCTGATTCTCGAATGTGAGAATGATTGCAGCTCCAAAGGAAAATGTTGGAGTTCTCAAAAATATCCGAGATCTTGAAACCAAGTAATGCTTTTAAATATGTTCTGAATTTGGTAGCTTATTAGACTGTAATGATTTAAAGTCCTGTTCGGCACTGGCAAGACTAGCCTCTCAAGTTTATGAAGCATAGCTTTTTTTTTGACATGGAAAGATGTTAAGTGAAAAAAATCATTTTTTGTAAAAATACACACATTTATGGATGGCTCAGTTGGTTAAGCAACTGCCTTCAGCTCAGGTCATGATTCCAGGGTCCTGGGATCGCCTGCTTCTCCCTGTCCCTCTCCCACTTCTTCTGCTCTCTCACTCGTGTGCTCTCTCGCAAATAAATAAATAAAATCTTAAAATATATATATATATATATATAAATATATACATACACATTTATTTCAATGTGTATAGGCACAAAAATATGGCTGGAAAGCTGTTAACTAAGATATCAATAGAGGTTATCAGGATAAAGTTTTTGAGTGATTCTTAGTTTCATTTTGTATTTCTATTTCATCTGAAATTATTTTACAGTATGCAGGTATTAGCTATTCATCAGAAAAACAATGGAACTTAGTGTTTTGGAAGGAATGAGGATATATTTATAACAGCTTTAGAGCTATTCCTTGATATTACTCATGGCAATCAGTTTAAGATGGAATACATTTAAATGACAGTTTCTGCAGGGCACCTGGGTGGCTCAGTCGGCAAAGCAAGTGCCTTCAGCTCAGGTCATGATCTTGGGTTCCTGGAATCAAGCCCATGTTAGGCTCCCCACTCTGCGAGGAGTCTGTTTCTCTCTCTCTCCTTCTCCCCCCTGCTCGTTCTCTCTGTCTCAAATAAATAAATAAAATCTTTTTTTTTTTTTTAAGTGACACTTTCTGATCTTATTTCTAGGCTTTAGGTGAGCTTTGTGAAACCAAGTTTGGGAAGACACACCCTGTGTGCAATTTGGTGAGTGCCTCGCTGATGGACTTGCACATACTTAGTGGACTGTAACTCCGAAGATATCCCTTAAGTAACATTATGTGAAAAAAAAATCTCTTAGAGGACATTAGATTAGATGTAGGTTACACGTCTGGGTGGCTCTCAGTAGTTAAATTGGTTAACCCTGTATGTTATTGCTTGGGATGAAGTTACTTATTTTCTTCCATGATTTTTGTATAAGTATTGTGCAAGTAGGAAAACACGTCCTATGGAAGAATTTACTTGAGTCCTTTGATAGCATAAAAAGAGTTTGTCTGAACTCTATCAAAGAACTTCTCGAAACATAAAAATCAAAAGACTATCTTATGAAACTGTAGAGGAGTTGGAGGCTTTTGCGCCTCCATCTGAGATGAGAAAATACCAACGGGGATCCTAGCACGTTCGTGAGCCGTTGTACTGGTGGCAGAGCCCCAGCTGAACAGGATGGCTGTTGAGAACTCGTGCATTACATTTTCCCCTCACTTGCTGACTTAGCAGCTTGACTTGCCTCTTCCATTTTTTTGCGTAGGTGGCTTCTTTGCCGTTGTGGTTGCCTAAATCCTTAAGCCCTGGCTCTGGGAGGGAGCTGCAGAGACTCTCCTATTTGGGGGCTTTCTTTAGCTTCTCGGTCTTTGCAGAAGATGATGTAAGTACAGTGGCCATTTGTACTTTGCTGCTCTAATGTTCAGATTCGTTCCTAAATGTACATTATATATCGATGGAATTTTTCCCTTCTCTTCCCAGGCTAAAGTGGTTGAAAAATATTTCTCAGGGCCTGCCATTACCCTGGAAAACACTCGCGTGGTCAGCCAATCACTGCAGCATTACTTGGAGCTGGGAAGGGTAGGTGTTTGGAAAACGAATTCAAAGGACGAGTAAGAGAGAGGCTGGATATAAGTAATCTGTGTCTTGAGTAATCACTGCCACAACGGTAGTATTGTGGCATCACTGGGGACTGGTTCTGAGGTTAGTGGCCTTGCTCGCTCTCCAGGCTGCTCCAGTAGGCCTTTAAAACATGAGCGTGAGTGAGCGCTGTTAGTTTGCACGTACTCCTCGATGGCTCATGTGTCTCAAGTGTAGGTTGGTATATCTTCAGTTCTGAGACTTTTTGGCAGCAAAGTTAGAGATTAATGATAGCATGATTAAGGTAAGTCTGATCCTGTCCCGAAAAGGCAGTAGCAAAGGCCATTTTATTAGAACGATAACTACTTGCCTCCAACACCATCTGCTGTCATGCGAATTGTCTTGACACTGTTGAATTTGGACACTTGTGTTCCTCTTGTAGTCAGGTTCTGTTAAAATGAGCAGGAGGAGAGGAGAGGAGAGAAAGGGGGATGAAGCCCAGCTGTTCCTGAAGTCAAAAGGAATCATTTTTAAAGTCAAGTCTTCATTTTTTTTCTTCCTTTCTAAAATAAATTCCAGCAAGAGCTTTTCAAGATTCTGCATAGTATTCTGTTAAACGGTGAGACCCGTGAGGCTGCTCTCAGTTACATGGCAGCTGTCGTCAATGCCAATATGAAGAAAGCACAGATGCAGGTAAGATTCCTAAAGACCACTTTATTGATTCGTTAAACTCATTCATCTCATTTGTCTACACTCAGTACCTGCCAGCCATTGTTCTAGGAAATGGAGACACGGTGTTGAGCCGGATAGAAAAACTTCTTACCTCTGTGCAGCTTCTGTTCCATAGGCTAAGTGAGGCGGCATATAAACGTATTATTTCAGGCAGTCGTAGAATCTGTGAAGCAAATAAAGCAAGGCAGAAATGAGAGTAACCATGGGGGTGAGTTTCGATCAAGTGGTAGGGAAGACACCTTTAAGGAGGTGATGTTTGGTCAGAGACCAGACCGATGTGAAAGTCAGCCATTGCAAGACTAGGTAATGACTTTTCTAGACACGTGTAAGGCACCAAGGTGGGAGTGATCTAGCTTTGGAACAAGCCCCACATGCAGACTTCAGTGGCTGGGGAATACTGTACAGGGAGGAGAATGGCGGGTCATGGCTAGTGGGGTGGGCAGAGGCTCCATCAGGCTGGGGCCGACGCCGTAAGAGCTGTAACAGGACGCCCCTGAGGGTTTTGCAGCAAGGAAACCACCAAATGTGCTGTGTGGAAAATGGACGAAGATAGGAGGAGGGACAGAAACAGACCCGAGGACACCAGTTACAAGGTTATAAGTGTGTCAGATCTGGTGAGGAGCCTGGTGGCCTGGACTGCCTTGCAAGGATAGAGAAGTTAAAAGGACATCTTTCCTATATTACTAATAAGTAATGAATGAATGATGTGACATTTCTACTAAGAGGAAGAAAAAAGGTATAGAGAAGAGTGTGGGCCTGCATGAGACTGCCTGGGTTTCCTGCTGTGGCCCCACCATTAGTAATTGACATTTATTGACATTTATTTCTCTGTGCCTCAGTTTCCTAAGTGCTAAATGTGGGTAATAATGGTTCCTGACTCTGGGTTTATTATCCATAAAGCTGTTAGAACAGTGCCTGGTGCACCATGGACACACAGCTGGTGTTAACTACCATTATTGTAATTGTTATGTTATTAATACAGGATGTCGCTAATGGTGTCAGCCAGAGAAACTGTTAGTCATATTGTGCTGAGTGAAACTAGGGTTTTGGTGCTCTTGAGGGGAAATAAAGAAGAGAAAGGAAGCAACATTTATTGTGTTTCTACTTACTTAATTTTAAAGATCTTGGGCGAGTCACTTAACTCCCTGAGCCTTCGTTTCCCCTTCTGTAAAATGTGAATAACAGTGTCACTGACTTCCAAGGGCTCTTCTGAAGGTTCAGTGAATGTGTAAAACGCTTCACATAGGATTAATACTCCACAAAGAGCGCCTCCTGATAAAACGACAACGGTGACGTGTATGTCCCCTCACTGACTTTGGGATGACTGTCTGGTTTCCTTTCTTACAAAGTCATGCCAAAATTTCCATTTAAATCATCATTTTAAATACCTTTTTTTCATATTCCACAGACAGATGATAGATTGGTATCTACAGATGGATTCATGCTGAATTTCCTTTGGGTGCTGCAGCAGCTAAGTACAAAGATCAAGTTAGAGACGGTGGATCCCACGTATATATTCCACCCCAGGTGTCGGATTACTCTTCCTAATGACGAGACGAGAGTGAACGCGACGATGGAGGACGTGAACGACTGGCTGGCTGAACTTTGTGAGTGACGTTGCTCATTGTGAGGTCATCAAAACACAGCCCTTTTATTTAAAAACTTTCTGTAAACTTATTTTATTTGGATGCCAGTGATTCCTCATGAATTATTATTTTCTCTTCAGAAAATGAATTTATAAGCCAGAGATACACACTAAAAAATTAGCGCAGTAAAATGTTCTTATTTGGTTTAGCCAAAGTCAAATAGATACATAGAACAAGTGGAAGGAAATATACTATTCAGAGTAAAACCAAAAAGAAAAAAAAAAAAAAGGAAAAGAAATATAATAAAAATGATAGCAGAGACTTAATTATGATATAGATTTTATATATACCAATTAAAGTTCTCATGACATATTTCATAGATCTTGATGCATTGTTGGTATTAAAATATGAATATTTTAATGGCATTACAATTGTTGATCTTTTTCTTTTTATAAAACATGTTATAGACAGGCGTCAAAACCATATGGCATATATTTTTTAATATTACAAAGTCGTTCATGGAACAAGATAGAGATTCCATGCCTACCTGGCAGCGTCATGATCAGATGCATGCACACATTCCAGAGAAACATGTAAACTTTAATAAGAACTAAGTATCTGATGAACAATAGAGTTAGTATTTGGTTAGTGTCATTTGAATGAGTAGTCACTGGTATCATCTTGGAATCATAACATGGACTAGTAAATTCCAGAAGAATCAAAGGGTTAAACATTTTAAAAAATAATATTCATGTATATATATTCTTTATATATATAATATATATATTCTTTATTCTTTATATTTATTTTTTATTTATTCTCTATATATGTATTCCTTATATATGTTCTTTTATTTCTATATACATATATAATAAAAATAATGAAAACATGAAAAAAACAGAGGATTTGACCCACCCTGAAGGAAACAAATTTATAATGGTGAAAGAAATGAAGCGTATCATCAGAGACAATATGTATATAGAGTATCTTAATAGATAAATATGCTTTTTGTAGAGTGAGACAAAATGAGTATGTAAAATTTAAAAATGGGGCAAAATATGTGTCATATGTTGGATAGAATCATGCCTTTCAAAATGTAGAACTGTTATATATAAAGCCCAAATTAAATTCTACTGAGAGAGAGTTTTGTTTTGGGGGGAGAAAGGTAAGCAGTATATAGCATAGAAAATAAAATAAATATTTGTTGGAAAAAACATACATACTAATACGAATTAGATACATATTGAAAGAAGTTCAGGCTACTGTTGTATAATAGAAAAACGGGGGCACCTGGTTGTCTCAGTCAGTGGAGCTTGTGACTCTTGATCTCAGGGTTGTGAGTTTGAGCCTCACATTGGGTGTGGAGATTACTTAAAAATAAGATGTTTAAAAGTAAATAAATAGATAGATAGATAGATAATCCAAAAATGAAGTGATAAGATAAAATGTAAGTTTGTGAAGAAATAGATGGCATTTAATCAATTTATTTAATCAATTCTGATTTATACCAAAAATTATAATACTGTCATTCTCAATAATTTTACATTTTAGAATAGACTCCCAATTCTAGGGGGGAGGTGAGGGAGTAATATTTCATACATAGGTCTTCTAAGCACTATTTATAATAGAGAAAAATTAGAAATGACAGACATGCCCACAGTAGGGAAATGGCTATGGAATCTGTAGATTATTAACATAGTCTAATAACGTTTTGAGTTTCAAGGTGACGTTTCATGACCTGTGTTGAATTTTAGGAATGGTTATATAAAATACATCAGGAAGGCACATAACGGCAGATTGTTGATGTTTGTCCACGCAAACATTTAATCAGATGGGGCAGAAGACCTAGTTATTAAATGGAGCTCATAGGAATTCTGTGCTGCTTATAACTAGTCAGTGTTTTTTAAGAAGCATCTGTAAACTTCTTGAAAATTCAAGTGTAATTCTGTCTTAATCGTGCTTTTTCCCCTGATTTAGTTTTGTTAGAGACTTTATTTAGGGAGTCATGTTATTTTTCCTAGATGGAGATCAGCCTCCATTTTCTGAGCCGAAATTCCCTACAGAATGCTTTTTTCTTACCCTGCACGCCCACCACCTCTCCATTCTGCCAAGCTGCCGTCGCTACATCCGCAGACTCCGGGCCATCCGGGAGCTCAATAGGTATGTGCATGACTCCATGTCCCGGGATTGCCTGAGGTACCACTTGTTCTCACAAAACACGCAGTCCCAGTGTGACCAGTGGATTTGAAGGCGGGGAGTAAATGTGTTACAGTGAACCACCTGCTTCTGCTTCCGTGTCCACGGTCCTCAGTTGACCCGAGTTCTTTACGTGGCAGAGTAACCCGACCTTGGTTTCTGAGAGTTCTCAGCCCTCGGTATGTGGTTACTAGACCTCCGTTAACTTTTTTCACTGAGCATGGTATTGACCAGGAGGCCCTTTAAAGGATCTCCTGGGTTCCAGACTTTCTCCTTCTTCCCTGGACTCTGAAACAGTAACTCTAGTTTCCCTTGATAAACGAGATCATTAATTTCTGCCACCATGGAATTCCCTTTTTTGCATGTTGTCCTGTGACATAAAGAACCCAGAATGGCCAGATAGCAGCTTCAGTTTCCACTTCATTAGCACCGTTGTTGTGTTTCTTAATCTAAGCATTTTCCCCCCCATGTACCAACACCTCCAAATAAACAAATCACAGGAACAGGAAGCAAACACATTTTGAACAGGTCCTCTGGAATAATAATAGTGTGGCCACTGCATTTGGTCCAGGACCTATGTACATGTCTGGCTATGAGAAAAAGTATGTCGTATCTGCATCTGTAACTCTGTATCTCTGGGTATTTATCTTGCTAATCACCTCTTAATGCCAGTAGTTACTCTGTAGATGCTTTAAGATTTTCTTGCTAGACATATTCATGTTGTTGGTAAATGATGTCAGTTTTCTTTCGTATACTTTTTTTTCTGTGCCTTAATATGCTGGCTATAATTTCTACTACAATCTGGAATAGAGGCAGCTTTCTTGAAATTTTTCTGTTGTTCCAATTCAATAAGGGAAAGTTGTTTTTTTATATCTTCTCTTACCAGATGAAGAACATTTCCCATTATTTCTAGTATTTTAAAATGTTTTATTCCTAACAGAAGTTGCATTTTGTTATATGCTTTTTCCGTAGCTGTTAGATCAGAAATTGTTTTCTCCTCTATTCTGTTAATGTGGTTGAATTACACCAACTAGTTTTTTATATTCTTTTTTACATCAACTAGTTTTCTGATATTAAACTAGTCTTTCATTCCTGGAGTAAACTCAGCTTTTATATTATTGCTTTTATAACTCATTGGATGTTCAGTTTGCTAATACTTGTGTTTAGGATTTTTGAGTCTGTGTTCAAAAGAAAGATTGACTTATAACTTTCATTTCTTGTTAAGTCTTCCTCAGATTTTGGTATCATGCTTGCCATTTAGAATGAGTTGGGGGAGTATTCCTTCTTTTTATTCTCTTCGGAAGAGTTTATTCTATAACAGTTATGTTATTTCTTTCTTAAATGTTTGGAAACATTCATTGATGAGGCTGGACTTAGATTTTTTTCTTTATGGAAAAGCTTTTAATTATGTGTTTTACTCAAGTATTAGATATATGACTATTTACACTTTTATTTCATCTTGTGTCAGTATTTCTATGAAATCTAAAGTTTCAAAATTTCTAGGCCTGAAGTTGTTCTTAATATCTTGTTTTTATTATTTTAATGTCTGCAGGGTCTTCATTATTTCCTTCTACTTTCTTTTAGTTTAAATTTGCTTTTTTGTTGATATTTCTATTGCCTGTTAAGATTGGTACTTATAGGGGCGCCTGGGTGGCACCGGGGTTGGGCGTCTGCCTTCGGCTCAGGGCGTGATCCCTGCGTTGTGGGATCGAGCCCCACATCAGGCTCTTCTGCTGTGAGCCTGCTTCTTCCTCTCCCACTCCCCCTGCTTGTGTTCCCTCTCTCGCTGGCTGTCTCTATCTCTGTTGAATAAATAAATAAATAAAATCTTTAAAAAAAAAAAGATTGGTACTTATACCATTCGTTTTCAGCCCTTATATATGCATTTAAGACTGTTTCTTTCCCTCGAAGCCTGGTTTTAGCTGCATCCCTCATTTTTGGTATGTCACATTTTACTCTTCAGTTCCAAATATTTTCTAATTTTTATTATTTCTTATTTGACCTGTGGGTTATTGAAAAAAATGTATTGTTGAAATTCTGGATTCTTGGGGGATTTGTCTGTCTATCTTTTGTTATTGATTCCTAGCTAAATTTCATTGTGGTCAGAGGACATGTTCTGATTTGTGTCCTTTGAACTGTATTGAAATTTGCTTTATAGCCTAACATGTACATGAGTGAATGTTCCTTAAAGGCCTGAAAAGAATGTGCTTTCTGTGTTGCTTGTTGCACAGTCTCATATTTGTCAGTTAGGTCAGGTTTGTTCATCTTTTATTCATATTGTTCTCCTATCTGCTGATTTTATCAGCTTATAATATCAGTTATTGAGAGAGGCTTATACAGTTTCATACTGTGATTTGAATTTGTCTGTTTCTTCACGTTGGAGCCCTGGGATCCCATCTCTTTTACTGACGTTGGATGATCCATTTCGATGGTACCATCGACTGCTTTCCCTCCCAGCCTACTGTGGACGGTCACTATTGTGCTTCTCAAAGATGTCAGTGTTCCCCTCACCTGTGTACTTTCCAGAGCTGCGATACAAGAGATGTCCTCTAGGATATGGGGGACGAGAGGACATGTTTTGAGAGGAGGGGTTGTCTGAGCCAGTCACACATGGTATATCTATATTAATATTCTCAGCTTCTTAAACTTTAGATTCCTTCCTCTGGATTCTCTCAAGGGATACCAGATCTTCACTCAGCATAGGTAACTGTCAATTCCAAGTTTGCGTCCACTAGCTGGGTGCACATTTCAAACCCCTCCCAGCTGCTCAGGATAATCTTGAATCCAGGATCTCTGGTAGGTGTAACCTTGTCGATGAATTTAGTCCTAGAAGGATGTTCGCATGGTTCACTCTTGCTGATCAGGCATCTCCAGGATCCATTCCACACACACTCCTATGTTCTCTCACCACAGGTGTGGTAGGTAGAATAACGATGTTCCAAAGATGCTCATGTCCCAGCCCATAAAACCTGTAGATCTGTCACGTTCCATGGTAAGGACCCAAGGACGTGGAAGGGAAGTAGTAAGTCCAAGTGCTCTGAAATCTACAGCAGTTTGAAAAACAAATTCGTCGCCACATTTGTTGTCATGACCACCCATTTGGAAACTGAACAAGGCTGCCTTGCACTTTGCCTCATTGTTCCACGAGCCTGTCCTGTGTAGCTCCCTAGAGGTGGGCTTTCAGGCCAGTCTGCCATCCCTCAGGGCTTCTCAGCATCTTCCAGTGCCGTCTCCTCCCCATAAGCTGCAGAGACAGGTGCCATGCAGTGGTCTCGGTGGCTGCAATCAGTCAGATCATCATCAGTTTTGGGGAGTGAGGTATGTACCCAGAGTTCACCTTTGAACCTGACCTGGCAGGAAGCTGCTTCAGGGTTCATCCTGACCGTAGAGCCTCTGTCACTGCTTCTGGCAGAACTCCTCCACCACTGTGCTTCCAGAAACACTATGTGGCTGCCATTCCCCAGGATTCACGTCTGCCTTCAGCGAGGGTTCACCTCTTGATGGAAACTAGGTCATGAGCAGATTCGCTGGCAGCAAGGGAGTCTGGGAAAGTGTAGTTCCAAAAAATTTACCAACCTCCAGTTTTCTGTACATTGTCTTGATAGAGAGGGGTTGATAGAGCATTTAGTGAGCCAGTCTTTAAAGTGTGCAGCATATGGCCTGACTGGCAGGTGGTATTTGGGCGAGCATCCGAAGGAAGTGAAGGAGCAAACCAGCCACAGAGATAATCTCAGAGAAGAGCATTGCATGTGGAGGGAACGGTTGCAGAAGAGAAAAAGGAACTGCCATTGTTGAACTAGACTTTGGTTTGGGGTAACTGACCAGGCATAGTAACCTTGAATTTTCACGAGGGACTTCTTTTTCTCCCTCCCAGGAAAATAAGGGAACAATGCATTTCTTTCCAGAAGAAATTATTATATTTCACTAAATCTAAAATACCATTGATTTTAAGACATTCATTAAATTAGGAACCAATAAGAAAGAAGAGTTCTGCCAATGAATGATAAGAAATACTCTGACTTTAAAGGTGCTAAAATGTGGGTGGAAATGTGTATCCGGCAGTCATTGAAATGGTCAAAATGAATAAATACGATGGATCCGCGTGTCCTCTTGTGTTTGACTGTTAGTCCTTGGTTTCAGAACTGTGGAAGATTTGAAAAATAACGAAAGCCAATGGAAAGATTCCCCACTGGCAACAAGACACCGTGAAATGCTGAAACGCTGCAAAACTCAGCTGAAGGTTTGTAAAGTTAATTGGAGTCATTCTAAATCAGCCTCACAGTAGTGATTTTTCCTGCCAGAATGTGTGCCTTGAGTGAGCCACGTAGTGTCCTTTTGCCTTCATTGTTCTTTCCCCTGAAGATGAAACACGGCACTTTCAAACTAGTTGATGATCTCACCTGGGTCTGCATACAGTATTTAAATCAGGACAGACCCTGCAGGTGCTTATGCCAGTGACAACAGGAATTCTTCCTGGTTTGCTTGTCCTCAGTTTGACATCACCTGCCTTTCTTAACCTTCTGCAAGGTTCTCCCCCTCTGCTGCCTCCCAGCCCTGTGACCCAGTGTGCCAGCCATGCATTTTCTTGATGTGTGACCGAATGGATTTGTGGCAATGGGAAGACCTTCCCCGTTCCTTTGTCCCTCCTCCTTCATTTGTCATTAAAAATGATCCACTGCACAGAATCTGACTGTAGACAGGAAGATTTCCGCTGGTGAGACACAGCTGAAGATGGATGCCGGGCAAAGGCTGTACAAGGGAGTGTAGACAGCTTACTTATGCACTTATCTTGTGTTTTTGTTCAAATTATAAATTATAAAACAATATTAGTGGGTTCTGCTTTCTGTTGACTAGTAGGAAGATATGTGGACATTTTAACTTCGATTTCTGGTGCAAGTTAAAATAGATTTATTTTATTTAATAGATTAGACCTGCTCGAGGTGCAGAATACACCAGGGGCCCTTTTCTGGCGTCTGTAGACCCCCATAAGCACCCACAGACATGTTAGAGGAGCCTGGAAACTGTTTAAACTGACGTGCCAATGCGCATGCGTGCGTGGGTTTCCTTCTCACAGCTGTCCTCTGAGGCAGGTGTGGGACCCTCAGTGGACAAGCATTTTGTCCAGGGGCAGCTCATAAGTAGTGACCTGGAATTCAGATGCAGATTTGTCTGGCTTCTTTCCACTAGCCATCTCTGATGCCCATCAACCCTGTCCCCCAGTCAAGCTATTTAAATATAACAATAATAACTACCTTTTTGAGCCTTAACTATGTGCTCAGCTTTCCACCCAGTGGTTTGCGTGGCATACTTTTTTCTCAGACCAAGGAAAGCTTTTGGGACGTGACCAGTGTATTATAGCTAGTTAGAGATGAAGCTCAGCAAAAACCCTAGAACCTTGAAATCCCACCTCCTGGCCCATTCCCTGTCCAGTCATCGCTGCAGGCACTTGGCTACCAACTAATCTGTGGGTGGGGGCATACCTCCTTCCACAGAAACTGGTACGGTGCAAGGCCTGTGCTGACGCTGGTTTACTTGATGAGAGCTTTCTGAGAAGATGTCTGAATTTTTATGGCCTTCTCATCCAGCTGCTGCTCCGCATCCTGGACCCCGCCTATCCCGAGTGAGTGCGCCCCTTCCTTCTCACCTCTTCGCTCCTCGTCTAGGCTATGTTGTGTTCACTGTCCTTCAGTCGATAGCTAAAACCCCAACCGTTACTTTATCAACAATCCATTCTTCAATTTCTAGATTGTACCTGTATAGACTACAAAATCAGTAATATTAATGTGTTTTCCCAATGATTAGAGTAAGAAGAAGGGATGTTAGCACCTATTAGTTTAATTTTGACCTAGTCCTTTTTCCAAATTGGCTATAGATTGATAGAAAAGGGAATCTATAAATTGGAAACTAAAACCTGGAGATAACAGGATATTAGGCCCTTTTAAGCACTGGGTCCAGGAAAATACCCAGCCAGGCATTGTTAGTTTATTGTTACTATGGAATCTCTGGATCAACTGATGTTGGTGAGGTTGGCCCAAGGCCCTCTGCAGGAGTAGAAAATATTATTTGAAGTATATATGTTGTTGCAAAACAGTTCGAATTGCGTAAAATGACCAAATATGACCCTCCTGTTTCCTTCCTATTTGACTGCATTAACCTTAACAGAAAATCAATAAAAGGAGAAACATCTCCTATACACCCTAATACGTTCACTGTCTTCATTCTTCCCTGCTCTTTTCAGGTTCTGGTCTCCTGGCTTGTGTATGTTTTCTGTATTTGTGTTATAGAAGGTTTTCCCCCCAATAAAATACTTACTTGTAATGGCCATATCATAGTCCTTGTAGTTTCAGGTGCCATGGTTTTGGTTTTATCGTTCGTTTGGTTGGTTGGTTTTTTGGGGCTGGGGGGGTTGCTGTTATTGTTTTTTTTTCCAGGTGCCATGATTTTGTTTTGTAACTTACGCTTTTATTCTCTTTGACAGTATAACACTGCCTTTAAACTCAGATGTCCCCAAGGTATTTGCAGCATTGCCTGAGTTTTATGTAGAAGATGTTGCTGAATTTTTATTTTTTATTGTACAGTAAGTGCCTTTGACGTACTACATGGTTCTAGTTTGTTTTTATACTTAGTGTGTACGCTGTATTATGAACTATATTGCAGCCCTCCATTTTATGCCTGAAATTTTACGTAACCGCTGTAACTGAACGCTGCCTGGAGACTGGAAAAATAAATCCAGCTATGGCACCAGGCCAGTTCCAATAATATCTTCTAGACAGAAGCAGGATTAACAATGCTGATAAGAATGTACTCTCTGAAAATTGAGTTGAATTTCTAATAATTGAGTATGTGTTTCTGAGAAACAGAAGGAGCAACAGTTTATAAATATCTAAGTGGACATTCAAAAGCCAGAAATACCCACATCTATATTTTGTACCAAAATTTTTCTCAATTATAACATTGGAGAAAGCTTGCAAAGAAATGGTTTGAGTTTATAATTGACGTTTGAAGTTTTGTTTTTGTTTCTCTTTTAATTAAAACAACTACCAGAAAAAATTTTTAGGGATACCTGGCTGGCTCAGTCGGTGGAACACGTGACTCTTGATCTCGGGGTTATGAGTCTGAGCCCCACATTGGGTGTAGAGATTACTTAAAAATAAAATTTAAAAAAATTTTTTTAAAGTTTTTCTGGAGGCAAAGCTCATTTATGAAACTTACCTCATAATTTAAGGAGGCTTTGGTTTATTTCCTAAAATAATAGAAGTTAATATAACATGCTTCAGCCAACAGACAAAATAGATTTTAAATCTGTCTAGTGATAAAGTAAACAGTCATTGGAAACTCAGCAAGTTCAAGGGAATTCGGTAGCTTGGCTCCTAGACCTCTTGGCCCATTCCCTGCTTGAAGACCCCAGCACCCACCCAGCTCGAGTTTCCGGGACCTTTATTTCTTGCTCTTCTTGCCTCCCTCCAGATACTCTCCTCAGGTGCTTTATGAGCCCTGTACTCAGGATATTGTGATGTTCCTCGTTGTGATGTTGTGTAACCAGAACTACATCCGAAATCCGTATTTGGTGGCCAAACTGGTGGAAGTCATGTTTATGACCAACCCTGCTGTTCAGCCACGAACCCAGAAGTTTTTTGAAATGATTGAAAACCATCCTCTCTCCACCAAATTGTTGGTCCCTTCACTGATGAAGTTTTATACAGGTAGGTTCCGAGTATTCGGGTAGGCAAGGTCATCTAAAGCCAGTGGACGGAGTTACTCTAAATCTGGGAGCTAATAGTCTGATGGCCGCTTACAAGTATAAGCTACTAACGCCATCGCTGGCAGAGCACGTTCTGTTGCTTACTTTTCCCTGAGAGTGGAAATATCCCATTGACCATTCTGCACACTAGTTAGTCCCTGATGATGTGGCAGGATCCACTGTAAGTCAGATGAACTTCCAGCTACTTTTATGAATCTGTCATATAACTCAGAGTTTCTGGAGCATGGGTGAAACAAGGAGCTTATTAAAAATGTTTATTTTGAACCCCGCTCACATCAGTGGAATCAGGGTATCAGGGAGTCGTCTCCCATTCTCTAGATCTACACGTATTTATCGGATGCATGCTAACAGCCGGGCACTGTTCCAGGTGCTGGGTCACACTGGTGAGCAGACAGAGAGCACATCAGACACTCTGCAGGGCAGTCCTCCACTTCTGGATGAACTGGATTCCGAATTTTTATGCTTAATTTGGCTCTTGAACTACAAATGTGTTTTCATAAAGCTGATTACCTTGGGACCTGCTGACCTGTCTGCCAGCAAAGGCATAGGCTTGTACTAATGGCACATTTTCCTTCCAGTTTCTGCATGTTGCAGGAAAGAAAGTGTGTCTTGTCTGTCTTCTCCTGTGTTGAACCTAGCACATTCTGGGCACTCAGTAAGTGTCTTTAGCACTTAGTAGAATGTACTTGCCGTACTTTTGGGAGAGACACTGGCTGTCCGTGAGTACGGCCACTTGCTGTGCACGGCAGCAACCGAAGTTGGACTCCTCCGTGTGACAGCCGTCAGTGATCACCATCCCTTCGCTGTTGACCAAGGCCTGCTCCTGTTCATCTGGATTTGCTGCTGTCACCTCTCTCTTTACTTCTGAGGGTTCCAGCAGTCCGTCTAGCTCCTTTCTCCTTTGTCACCGTTGCTTTGTAACACCTAATAAGAGTCTCTCTGGGGCGCCTGGCTGACTCCCATTGCTGGAGCATGCAACCCTTAATCTCTGGGTTGTGAGTTCGAGCCCCACGTTGGGTATAGAGATTGCTTAAAAAAAAATAGAAAAGAAAAGAAAGAAGAGTTTCTTTTTTTCCCAGCCTACCGATACCCTCTTAAACCTAAAGCAAGTAGATAGGCACCTTAGAGTATTATTAACTCCCTCACTTTGGCTGCAGCAGAGAACACTCCTGGGTAAAAAACCTCTTCTTAGCTCCGCAGTCCTCTTTCATTCCTTAGTCCTGGTAGGGAGGACCTCCCTCCCTGGTAGAGAGGGCCATTCAGGTACAAATGATGAGTTACATGTGTACGGGACAGGACCTCATTCAGTGTCTTGCACATATCAGACTCAGTTGAAGATAATTTTACATTTCTTAAAATAACAGTAAGGTATCTCTTTTCACCCATTTCTTTATTTTTAAATTTATTCTTTTAAGATGAGAATACCCAATGCTTATAAGGTAGTTGTAGAGAACTACACTAACCTGCAAATGCCTATTTCATCTCCCTGATAGCTGGTGTGTGGAATCGGTGCTATGAACCTATGAGAATGTAAATTGGTGAAACATTTCTGGAAGGCAATTTGGTCTTTAAATGTGTATATCCTCTGTATCTTTTGGGAGAAACACTGGCTGCCCATGAGTACGACCACTAAAATGTGTATATTTTCTGTATCAGTCAAGGTCCAGTAAGGAAAATAGAAATATACCAGTTATCTTAATAGAATTTAAATACAGTTGACCCTTGAACAACGCAGGAGTTAAGAGACGCCCCGCACGCAGCCAAAGCCCACTTTTACCTTTTGACTCCCCCAGATTATTAACAGCCTACTATTGACCAGAAGTCTTATCAGTAACATAAACAATTAACACATCTTCTGTATGTTATATGTATCATACACTATATTCTTATGAGAAAGTAAGCTAGAGGAAAGAAAATGTTATTAAGAAAATGATAAGGAAGAGGGGCACCTGGGTGGCTCAGTCGATTAAATGTCTGCCTTCAGCTCAGATCATGATCCCGGAGTCCTGGAATTGAGCCCTACATCTGGCTTCCTGCTGAGCGGGGAGTCTGCTTCTCCCTCTCCCTCTGCTCCCACTCATGCTCTCTCTCTTTCTCTTGCTCTCTCTCAAATAAATAAAAAATAAAATCTTTTTTAAAAAAGAAAGAAAATCATAAGAAAGAGAAAATACATTTACAGTCCTATATATATATTTATTGAAAAAAATGTGTAAGTGGACCCATGCAGTTCACACCCGTGGTGTTCAAGGAGCAACTCTATAAGGAACTGGTCAAATAGACACTGGAGGACAGAAAGGCAAATAAGAGCTTTGGCGTAAGGCAGATTATAGGTTCAGGAAAGAGCCATCTGTCTCCAGAGCCAGGGGAACCCAGGGAAAAGTCTGGAGCTAGTAAAATCTGGCAACTCGAATGAGGGCCAGGACAGAGCTGGGACCTAGGTCTCTGAGGAAGGACACTGGCCAGCTCGTGTCTCTGAGGCTGGACACAGACTTACTAGTTCTGCGACTGTGGAGCTGAGCTGGAAACTGGAAGTGTCTGCTGCTGGGAGGAAGAGCCATTATTGACAGAAGCAGCCAGCCAACGGCTTGGGACCAAGTCCCTGCTCTGTAGTTTCCAGTTCTCCTGCAGCGCCCCCTATTGGCGAACCCAACAGAGGGCCAGCTGGCAAGGGGAAACTTGCGGAGTCCTAGCCCCAGCCCGGCAAAGCCAAGTACAAAGGGTGGATTGGAGGCTGAGAGACAGCAGCTAAATAAACAGCTCACCCTTTTGCATGTAAACTTAATTTCTAGCAATCTGTTCTGTGGGGATAATTAGGAATGTGTGTGCGTGTTTATAATGATCTTCACTGCAGTGTCATTTGTAATGCAGTGTAATGAAAATACTAAAAACAGCCTAAATTTCTTCCAGCTGTGGATAAATTAAGTAAATTACAGTTTATCCATAAAGTGGGTCTATATGAGCTGTAAAAAATAATGTGTTATTTACATTAAATGGTTGAGTAATAAGAAGTAAAGAAAATGTCAAGTAATGAACCAGTATGTACAGTATGACCACGTGTTGGTACACATCTGTACGATAGAAAACAGCATGGAAGGACATAGATACCAAAATATTAACAGTGAGTTGGTTAGTTTTGAATGGTAGAACTGTGAATGGTTTTCTTTCTTTCTCTTTTTAAAAAATTATCTGAACTTAATTATTCTGCAGTAAACACGTATTGTTAGTATTAAAAGCAAAAAATGATCAGTTAAATGTATTTTATACTCAGTAAGTGCCCTGGGCCTGTCAATGTGGCTTTGGAATAAAGCATGGGGGTGGGATATAGGCATGCAAGGGGTGGAACTCTTCCTGGGAGAACGGCTCTGGGCCTAGCAGAGCCCCACTGGTAAGGTCCCTGGAGCTCCTTTTCCCCCTTGCCACCAAGCGGTGTGCCCTCTGGCCCTGGACCACGTCTGCAGTCCTAGAGAGATGGTACCCGTACTAATAACAGCCACCACTTATCAAATCCTCACTAATCCTTTCAGTTAATCTGCACAGCCATCGTCAAGATGGGTGCTATAAATATCTCCGTCTTCTAAATGAGGGACCTGAAGCTTAGAAAGGTCCAGAAGCTTGCTGAAGGTCAACAGCTAGTGAGTGGCAGCAACTTTAGCAGGTGGACCTTAGCACAGGTGCTCCTGACTGCTTCACTGTTACTGCTGTGGTAACAGGGGGACCGGTGCCCAGAGAGCCTTCCAGTGGGACACTGCAGACAGCCCCCGATTCGTGCATCAACCCCATACTGAGACCTGCTGACTTAGGTCCTGACTCTCAGACGTGAACTAGAGATGGGCATATGGAACAGGCTCCCGTTTTCTACCCCCAGAGAATATCCTAGCTTTGGAAATGCTTAAGATCAAATTTTTGTTTCAGAAATAAAATTAAGTGGCAAAATCAGAGTATTTTATTTGTACCAGCAGTCAGTTCCTTAAGGACCAGCTTTCCCAAGCTGGCTACTCAGAACTTAGAAGAAAACACTGATAGCTAAGACTTACTTCCAGACTGTTCTCTTCCCCAGGCGGATCTGAATCAGCAAAGCCAGCATTAGCCCAAGTAGATTCAGTCTCTAATTCTACAAATGTTTATGAAGTTCCTGCTCTGTGTCAGCACTGGTTTTGATGCCACGGCCTAGTGGTGAAGACGTCAAAGTCGCTGCTCTTGTGAACCATGCGTTCTATTTGGGAGATAGACACGGAGCCAATAAATGAAATACTTTCAGATGGTGGGTGTGGGAGGAGGGCATGATGCTACTTTAAGGAGCGCAGTCAGGGAAGGTCTCTGGGATGGTGACTTTGGAGTAATGTTGGAAATGAGACAAGAGAGAATCATACGAAGATCTCAGCCACAGTGTGGCAGGCAACCGGGACGGCAAGTGTAAAGGCCCTGAGGCCTGGGCAGCTTAGTGAATCGAACAAGAAGACCCGTGGGATGGAGCACAGTGAGTAGCAGGGGAGTGAGGCCAGCCAGGATCTGGTTCTTCTCAGGCCTCTTAGAACTCGGACTTGGGAAGTAGAACTCAGGCTGCTGCAGTTTTGAGGGAGCATGAGCAGTGAAATTTTTTAAACATTGGCATTACTTGGTTTCTGCTGTGCTCAGGAAGTGGTACAGGGGTTCTGGGTGATTTTGAGGATATGAGAGGCTCTGTATTAGTCCCCCAGCGTCTTTCTCAAGTAGACTCTGTTTCAATCAGCTCTCCATACTTTAGTTCACACTTAAAAAAAAAAAAAGATTTATTTTTTTATTTGAGAGAGCGAAAGAGCGCACATGAGCAGGGAGAGGGGCAGAGGGAGCGAATCTTCAAGCAGACTCCCCACTGAGCACAGAGCCCTACGCAGGGCTGTCCCACCACCCATGAGATCACGACCTGAGCTGAAACCAAGTCGGACGTTTAAATGACTGATCCACCCAGACGCCTCAGTTCACACTTTTCTACAGTTAACAAAATGACACTTAGTTCATTGTAAAGAAAGGTTGACTTAATGAATATGCATAAGTCTTTGTGTGGTAAGTGTTAATTATCTTATTCCTCTCATTTTTAAATAACCTTTCTTGTCACCAAAAAAGTGTGTTCTTTGCAAAATATAGGAAATACCAAGAAGAAAATAAAAGTTATTGATAGTCTCTGCACTCAGAATCTCTGTTAACATTTTGCTGTGTTTTTTTAGCCTGTGTGTGTGTGTGTGTGTGTGTGTGTGTGTGTGTGTGTGGCTTTAAATATGATTGGCCTCATTTGGTAACCTCTGTTTTTCACTTCTATATCACAGATTTTTTTTCATGTTCTCTGTTGAGCATTTGCATTTATATTTTTTCTCTAATATGAATAGTACTGTAGAGAGTACCCTGGGAGATCAGTCTTTGAACCTGCCCGCATGCGTTTTCTGGAATAGAATTGGTGGGTCAGAGAGATGGGCTCATTGATGGTTTGTGACACAAGTTGTCACGTTGCCTTCAAGAGGTTGTGTCACTGTTCATTCTCACCAGCAGACAGAGGTACTGCTTGCCCAGATTCTCACACTGGGTTTTGTCATTTTTGTAATGTCCACTAAGTTGGTAGGTAAAAATGGTATCTTATTTTAATTTACATTTTTATTTTTTTCTTGAGCCTTATTGTCTTTACCTGACAATTTTCCCTCTCTTTAAAACTTGTCATAAACTCAGGAGCTTCTTATGCATGAGCTATTTGTCTTTTGGATAACTAAGTTTAATCTTTGTTCCATTTTAATTAATAGTACATACTGGATGTTGATAGCTGATAAATGAGTGATGAGTACGTAGATTTTACTAAGCTTTTCTCTACTTTGGTACATGTTTGAAAATATTAATTATACAAAAGTATTTAGAATAGGACAGGCAGATTTTGGAGATATTGCAGAATCAGACCCAGACCACCGTAATAAAGCTAATATGAGAATAAAGGAAGTCAGATGAATTTTTTTCTTTCCCAGTGCATATGAAAGTTATGTTTATATTACAGTCTGTTAAGTGTACGTTATCATTATGTCTTAAAAAACCAATGTATGTATCTTAATTTTAAAATATTTTATTGGGGCACCTGGGTAGCTTAGCCAATTGAGCATCTGTCTTCGGCTCAGGTCATGGTCCCAGTGTCCCAGGGTCGATCGCCACACCAGGTTCCCTGCTCTGTGGGGAGTCTGCTTCTCCCTCTCCCTCTGCTCCTCCCCCCACTCATGCTGTCTCACCCACTCACTCTCAAATAAATAAAATCTTTTATTTTTTTTTAAAGATTTTTTTTTTTTATTTGACAGAGATAGAGACACCCAGCGAGAGAGGGAACACAAGCAGGGGGAGTGGGAGAGGAAGAAGCAGGCTCATAGCAGAAGAGCCTGATGTGGGGCTCGATCCCATAACGCCGGGATCAACGCCCTGAGCTGAAGGCAGATGCTTAACCGCTGTGCCACCCAGGCGCCCCTAAATAAAATCTTTTAAATAAATCTTAAAAAATAAAAATATTTTATTGCTAAAAATGCTATCATCTCAGCTTTCAGCGAGTCATAATCATCACAGATCACCTATAACAAATACGATAATAATGAACAAATTTGAAATATTTTGAGAATTAACAAAATGTGACACAGAGACACGAAGTGAGCAAATGCTTTTGGAAAAATGGAGCTGACAGACTTGCTCAATGCATGGTTGCCACAAACCTTTTAATTTGTTAAAAAAAACAAAAACAAAACCACAGTATCTATAAAGCGCAATAAAATGAGGTAGGCCTGTCGTCACATTTAATAGGTACGTGGCCCTTAAGAGAATTCAACCCAGTTTTTTTTCTGGTCATTGGCGAGTGGGTGCTGTGTCGGTGATGCCAACCCGCTTTCCAAGCCCGATTCATTCGGCGATGTGTCATTGCCAGACCTTCACTGCGAAGCTTGTGTCTTCAGAACCACCTCCTGATTTCTCTCCTGCCTTACGTGTGAGAGATAGGTGCACAGTCTTACCACATCTCTGAATTTACAGATTTGTACACACTCAATAACATCGTGGGCACAGTAACTGCTTTTAGAAAGGTAAGACAGTACCCATCCTTTAGTCCCTCTGTCTCTCTTCTCTAGATGTTGAGCACACCGGAGCCACCAGTGAATTCTACGACAAGTTCACCATTCGCTATCACATTAGCACCATTTTTAAAAGCCTTTGGCAAAACATAGCTCACCATGGCACCTTCATGGAGGAGTTCAAGTGAGTATCGGGCGCCCGATGTCCCAGCCTGCTCTCTTGCAAATCACAGGTAGGGTGACTGCTGAAATCTTTCCAAGCAGTTTCTTCTGGACTGTCGGCTTGGTCTCAGCCTCCTTTAAGTTTTCTAGATGGTTCTGCTACACGTGAGCAGAGTTAACTAAATGTCTGTGCATGAGAGATACTGCTAAACTTTAGATTTGTCAAGGCACTTTGGGGATGGTATGGGTGCATAAAGAATCTATAAATATTCTGAGATGATTTGGGAAGGGTTTTTTGTTGTTTCTGCGATTACAGTGTTAAGTGAAGTTGTCAGAATGACTGGAATGAGATTGTAGAGTGTTCTGGAACATGATGTCAAGGTTTAGATGTGAAATGTTAGGAAGACTTTAGATTTGGAAGTGATTAGGTTGGGGTTGTCATTTCAAATGCCATTCTTTGTAATAAGGACTTGATTAAGGACTTTTTGTTACCTACCTGAAATTTTAGTGGCTACTTAAATCTGGACATTAGTCATTTCATCTAAGTTATTTTAAAAAGAAAGGTGCTTTAAAAAGAAGGTAGATGAAAATATTGAACTCTCGAATTATTCTTCAGGAGAAAACGTATCCCATCTGCTTGGATCTTTTGCAACCCGTGTTAGGTCAATGATCAAGTCTAGCTGTCACTTGTTAGCTGAATGACTAGTCAATAGGATTTTGTACTACCAGTGGAATAACCGTGTGCTAGACAGGTTTCTGCAGTGTAAACTCATCAAGTTAATTCACTTTCTTAGAGTTGCTCTTATGGTCGGAATTATGTTCCCACAAAGCCTGGCACGAGCTTAGACCAGACAGGCCCATGGCTTGGTCTGTGTGGTGCTGAGTGGGAGTGCTCGCCCTGAACTTTCCTTGTTCCTGAAATCCAAGCTTCCCACCCTCGTTCACAGGAACGTCTCTCCCCAGGCCCGGGCTTACCGCCCCCTGATCACACACCAGTAGATCCTGAAGTGTATGTAGCCCCTCCGTGCTCTACTAACCTGGTAGTTACAAAGCCCCTCCGTGCTCTACTAACCTGGCAGTTACAAAGCCCCTCCGTGCTCTACTAACCTGGTAGTTACAAAGCCCCTCCGTGCTCTACTAACCTTGTAGTTACAAAGCCTAACGGCGCTCCAGGACCTCAGTGCACCAGCGAGCCCTCCACTGTGACAGGGTATGCAGGGCAGTATTGGTAATTCTCTTGTCTCTTCGATGTGGATAATTGTGCTTTCTTTGTATCTTGGTGAGTTGAAGCATATCTTCTAGTCTGGAAGAGTTGTCTTTTCTGCTTTAAGTCATTGAGAGAATAAGCTAGGGACGTGTTGCTAAACCTGTTCTCTGTAGAAGGGGGAAGAATTCAGCATTTGCTGGTTTTCCAGGATGTAAATACTTCCACTGTTGCCAAATTTAAGCTGTCAAAGGAACCTGCTCATAGAATCCTGAAATATTAACAATTGGCCCTCATAAAGCGTACACTGAAATGAGCTTATCACACTTAATTAAAAGGAGTAAGAGAATTCAAGGAGAGACTCTGTAGTCCTTGACCTCCGCGGTACCTGAGCGGTGCCAAGGTGGTACCACGGTGCCAAGGTGGGCAGTCTTACAGGGTGACGTGGTTGGCACTTTGGGCGGGGGCCCATTGTCTTTGGGATCTGCTGTGGCGTTTTGCCTCAGGGAGCTGTATGACCGTGTCCAATGTAATTGCCTTTTCAGTTCGGGGAAGCAGTTTGTTCGCTATATAAACATGCTGATAAATGACACGACGTTTTTGCTCGATGAAAGTCTGGAGTCTCTGAAGCGAATCCACGAAGTGCAGGAAGAAATGAAGAACAAAGAACAGTGGGACCAGCTGCCCCGGGTGAGGACACAGTGCCAATGCCGGGACCGCTTGGCGGGGAAGCTGCCTTCGGCCCCGCGCAGAGCTCTGCTTCGGGGCTGCATTCGCGGGCCCTGCTTACGTAGCGCTGACGGACTTGTCACTCTTGTCACCTCCCGCCTGTGGGCTTCCACAAAGTTAGATCCCAGGTCTGGGGTAGGAGAGAGCTTAGACACCTGCTCTAACGCCAAGAAATGAGTTGAGAACTCGTTCAGAATGTGTCCTGAAAACTTTCTTGCCTTCTTAATTTTAAAGGGCGTTTTTGAAGAAGAACTTTTACCATCTGAATGTGTTTATGTCAATTTATGAAGGTAGGAGGTCAGTCTCTAGAATGCGGTGCCAGACAGGCGTTTGATTTGCTCATATGATCTTTAGACAACTATGTGACTCACACAGGATTCTGGTGGGTTTTTTCCTTCCAGTCGATCCTGGTTTTTATGTTCAGTTATTAATGGAAGAGAGGGTTGTTTTGCCAGGTTTCATGAGAAATTCACGCTGCGCCAGTGACGGCATACTGACACGCTTTTCTGACGTTTGTTGCAGCCGTGTAGATGGTTCTCTGATCAGTTACTTAGCCCTCGACAACTACTGGTAGCTTCATACATTGGTTTGTTCTGTGTCTGGTGGCCTCGGGCTCAGAATCAGAACATTTTCCAACAAGAGTTCTCATGGAAAAGTGGGGAGGACTGCTTTTTCTGGACTAGTGGTAGCATCCTCAAAACAAAAATGCTGTCGAGCTTCTAATGCTTTAGAGTCTTAAGTATCTTAAGATAAGGTGAGCACATGTGAAAGCACACTTAGGAAGGGTTTTCATTCCCAGTATTCCTGCAGCTTTGATGAGAAGTCTCCATCTTGCTGTAGCCAGCGTGCTTACACCACAGACGGAAACATCCCGTCTTTCCCCAGGGCCCGTGAATGCTGGGTTGCCACACTGCTGGAACCCCCTCATTGTATTCTCGAGGTGATGCGGCGGTTGTCCTTGGCACTGCACTGCCAGCTGCCCAAGTCCTACCCTCTACCCTCGTATTCATGTCTGAACACCCGTTAAACTGTTTTGCTACTGTGCCTGCAAAACTTCACTCCCGCACCTCGCCATGTCCCACAGGTGGGAGGCAGCCCAGACTTGATGCTCCATGCCCACCCCGCCGCAGTAGCTCTTAAGAGATCCTTCCAAACTTACCTCCCGTTCCGTCCACTGGCTCCAGTCGTGACCGGTCCCCAGGCCCTTGCAGAGCAGGCTAGGAAGCAGATGAGACCGGTTGAAAGAGCTCCAGCTTTGGAGTGGGGGGCACCTGCGTTTGAGAACGGACATGCCATGCCTTCAGAGTTCTTGAATCTCTGTTTCCTTGCTCGTGAACCAGAGACGATCCCTGCTTTGCAGAAAGGGAAGGAGGAGGAACAGTAGATGTCACAAACGTAGTTCGGGACCGTGTAGCTCCTGTTGTTCTGTGTGCCTTGAGACATTCCTTCTGTCCACAGTTCTTGACTTTCCATTCTTAGGTATTAAAATCCTACCCATTCTTTGAGTGAGGTCTTGTCCACGTAGGCCCTCGTGGTTGGGCTCCCCCACTTGGTGCGGCTGCACATCCTCCCTTTTCTCTGCGCTTCTGTAGCGCCCACTTCCTGTCGCTTGGGACGCTCATCTCAGACCAGATAATGGCGCAGGTGTGGGGAAACAGGTCTGTGGCACGTTGTCTCATTCACGGTCAGTGCTTACTAGCATTTGCTTATGAGACAACTGAACAATTCCTATTGACTTTTCCATGTTCGTGGATGAGAAGACGGCATAAATGATCACAAACAGGTGCTGTTCCCAAAGTCATGTCTGTTTGACCTTGCAGTCCCGTTCTGCCACCCACCTCCCTGCCTGCCGCTACTCCCCGCCCCGTCCTCTGAACACTGGAGGGGCTGCTCGACCCTCAGACTTCCCTTCTCCCCACGCTCGCTGCTGAGGTTGGTGTCTCTCGGTGAGGGTGCTGTTTGGAATTGTGAGTGCAGCAGAATTTTGCTGCAGCAATAATTCTTTATTATGAGAGACTGCACCATATGTGGCAGGACACTGAACATCTCTGGCCAGCGATGTACCCTCCTACCCCTACCCCGAGTCGTCAGGCAGCTAGAAACACTCCCACACATGGCCTGAAGCCCCCAGCTCAGAATCACTGCTAGGTGATCCAGAATGTAGGGTGCCTGGGTGGCTCAGATGGTTAAGCAACTGCCTTTGGCTCGGGTCATGATCCTGGAGTCCTGGGATTGAGTCCTGCCTTGGGCTTGCTGCTCAGCAGGGAGTCTGCTTCTCCTTCTGACCCTCCCCATTCTTCCTCTCTCATTTTCTGTCTCTCAAATAAATAAATAAAATCTTAGGAAAAAAGAAAAAAGATTCCAGAATGTGTCTCCTCAGCTCCTCTCTCCTGACTCCAGACCTGCCTACCACCCAGCTGTTGACTTGGCCCTCTGCCTGGTGGTCTAATAGTAGCCCGTGATGGGGTCCTCCACATCTCCGCTCCGGGTCTGCCCAGCCTCAGTGAGTGACAGCTGCATTCTGTTAGTAGCTCTCACTCAACGCTTGGGAGTCTTCCTTGATTCTTCTCCCTCAACAAACACCTCAAGACTCTACCTTCAAATACCCGTATCTGACTTCTTGCCTCACCACCTCCAGGCCACAACCCTCTCTCGCCTGGTGTGCTGTATCCTTTCTGACCCATCTCTTAGCCTCCACTCTTGTCCATGTCCATACCAGAGGGATGTTGTTAAAAACCCGTTTGCTCATTATCACCACTTGACTCAGAACTGGTCCAGGCTTCCCTTCTCACTCAGCATCCAGTCCTGAATTAGAGTGGGCCCCTGGCCCACCATTTTCCCCATCACTCACTCTCCCCGAACCACACAGGCCTCCTCGCCCTTCTCCTGACACGCTTGCTGTTCCCTCAACCGGGAGCACTGTTGCCCCAGATTTCTGCTGACTCTCTTCCTTCAGACATCCACTTACATGTCACCTCCTCAGGGGCTGTCCCTGACCACTCTTTCTCTCTTCTTCTGCTCTCTTTTTCTCCGTCACTACCAGAGTTGTGATGGATCTGTGTGGGTGTTTGTTTATTGCTTGTCTCCCTGCCTGCCGCCTAAGCTCCACGAGGCCCGCGAGCCTCTTGGTCATGTTCTGCGCCCCAGTGCCTGATGGTGGGCCTGGCCTGGACGAGGGCCTGGGTACCATGAGCGGAGGATGCGTGTGACACACACACGTTGTACTAGTTCTCACCTCGGTCCTATGTCTTCCTGCTTCAGCGTGTGTTCTGTAGGCACATTCTTGGCCAGAGGGACAGCGAGCAGGGTACCCAGCACCCCTGCACAGCCTCCCCCAAGCACCAACTCAGAGGGCACTGTGCCGGGGGCCCTCGTGCAGCGGCGTCAGCCCCTGCCCTCAGCATAAAGTAAAACAGCCTCTGAGCCAAAATGGAAGAATTTCCGTCTCTCCTGCTGTTTCTGGGGCTTTCTCCTTCCCAGAGCCTTCAGCGCTCCACCTTGCTCTACCCACGAGTCAAACACACCTTATTATCTCGTTTCCCAGCCGCTGGCAGAATTGAAGGAGGAGAACGGTGCCAGAGGCAAGCATGCTGACAGTTGTCAGGGGCGACGGCCTGACAGTGTGGCGAGACGAAAACTCAAAATCTTAGCCATCTGTAGGCACTTGGTGTAGGGGCAAAACCTCTAGGCCCCAGTATCGTAGCATGGCACAACACATGCTTTTAAAGTAATAGTGACTGCAAGTTGATATTATGGGAAACTAACCGTCCTTGATTGGCAACCATGGGTATTGGTGTGACGGAAGATTCACTTACTTCATCCCACGCAGAAGTTGAAGACTTCTTTTATCATTGAGGAAACCAGGTCTCATGTAAGTTAAACAGCGTGCCAAGGTCACCTTACTCAGAGTCCCAGAGAGTTCTCATGCTGAAAAGAATAAACTTCAGTTATTGGCAGATCCCCTGGTTTGGGTTGTTCTCATTCCCTCAGCGTGTGGGCTTTGTTGAGCGCTTGTCCCATTTTCCTTCACACTCGGCGTGCTGGTGAGCTCACGGCCAGTGCTGACTTTGCTTGGCCTCTGCTCCGTGTTTCCTAGGATCAGCAGCAAGCCCGTCAGTCCCAGCTCGCTCAGGACGAGCGCGTGTCACGCTCCTATCTTGCCCTGGCAACAGAAACCGTGGACATGTTCCATATCCTCACCAAGCAGGTCCAGAAGCCGTTCCTCAGACCGGTGAGTAGAAACTTCGGGGGGTTTCTTTTATGTGTCGGATTCCACAGTCAGGTTCCAGCACCTGTCCCTAAAGGCAGTTGTTGAGATCCTGGACGTTTCAGCTCAGAGTTGCTAAGTGAAGCCTGATGCTGATTTTGTTCCCAGTTATGCTAAGTGATCTGGCACTCTGGGGAGAGACCGAAGTCTACAGTCTCTTCCAAGATAACGTAGTTCGCTTTCTGCTTACATAGCACATGGGATTATTAATGCTGAAGCTGTGACATATTTTTTATTGTTATTGATTCCTGTATTTTATTTATAGGGTAAGTAGAAAGTAGCATCAGTTGGAAATTAGAGTATAGTTAGTGGAAATCATTGATAACAGGTAAGATCTTTGGTTCTCCTGGTTGAAGCTTTGTTACACTCAAGAAGCCAAAGGGTAACGAGAGCCGTAATTGGGGTTTATGATAGATTGAAGGTTGTCTGAATATTTGGCCTTGATACCATTAATAAGACCTGGGTCCTGCTTCTGAAATGGACACCAAGTGACCTAACTGAAGATCGCTGCCTTGCGTTGACCCCCGCCCTCCCAGTGCCACACAGCACACAGCTTTATGGTGCGGCCTGCACAAGGGTGGTGAGGAAGGCAAGGAAGGGGCCTGGGGAACTGGTCGTAAATTGCCTAGAGATATGGAGACAAGTTTACGATGGAACGTAATTTTATTGCTCATTTCCTTCAGTGTCCGGGCTCACCATTCCGCTCAGCACTCTCGCCACACCCCGGCCTGGGCGCCTCTCAGCAATGAGTCTCCTCCTCTGTCCGTTTTCCATGTCACATCTCTTCATGAAAGAACAGAGGATCGTGAAACAAAACCGAACTCACTACTGAAAGCATGCAGACGCCACAACTAATTTAAACAAGACAGTTCAGATCCTTGCTTCCCTGGGGCTTACAAATGGAATAAACTTTCCCTACGAGGCCCAGATAGTAAATAGGCGTTGTGGGCCTCACAGTCTGGCACAGCTGCTTAACTTGGCTGTTGTAGCATGAAAGCAGTTACAGAAAAAATACATGAACGAGTAAGTGTGGCTGTTTCAATAAAACTTTATAGAAACAAGGATCGGACCAGATTTGGCCTGCACGTAGCAGTTGGCCAATCCCTGCACTAAAAACATATTTTATGTTCAGGAACTCCCAATTCAGCAAGTCCTTGATCGTTAAGAAACTATAATAAATTATTTGAGGTGGAATTATGAGTGATTTTTCCTCTTCACCTGCTTCTCAGTGAATTTGGAGTGGTACTTGTCTTTATCCTTGAAAGCGTGAATTTAAAGAAAAGGTTGCCTTCTGTTCCTATTTATAAATATTCCACCAACCTGTAACATTATTAAGTGTTAGAATTACTGGATTAGAGATGGAGAATAAAGAAAATGTTGAATATAAATGTCCTTCTTCAGCTTATGACTCACAGTACAGCTGAGGGATTCTTTGAAGATCAATCCAGCCGGTTCCTGTTCCTCCACTGAGATGGGAGTTTTGATCCTTCTCGCTTGTCTCAACAGCATGAATTGTCCTCTTACCCTGTGATTTCCTAGGAACTTGGACCCCGATTGGCTGCAATGCTGAACTTTAATCTTCAGCAACTCTGTGGCCCCAAGTGCCGTGACCTGAAAGTTGAAAACCCTGAGAAATACGGCTTTGAACCAAAGAAGCTGTTGGACCAACTGACGGATATTTACCTGCAGCTGGACTGTGCCCGGTTCGCCAAAGCCATTGCTGACGACCAGGTCAGTGCTCAGGGGAGCAGGCTGTTTCAGGGGGACGCTGGGCCTTAGGCTGCCAACTGGCTGGCCAGAGCTCGCATCTCTCTGGACTTCCTGGCAGACCCATCTGTCCCTGGATTTTCCCCGCTTGGAATCAGAAAAGGCGATACTTTTCAACTTGTGGTTTGTTTGGGAAGTTTTTAGTACATAAATGGAAATAATCACGGCACAGGCCAGGGGAACTTGTCCGATATAAATGAAGATGATTCAGCTCTTTTCCTTTGGGTATAAAAGAGCCGATTTGGCTCCCAGATCCTTCTGCAGTGGGGTTCCTAGCCCATCCTGCCAAGGGCGTCACGCAACAGATGCATCACCTTCCCACCAAGGTGCCGCCTTCCCGGGTCCAGGTCTGCTTCCCAAGCCCCCCACATCGGTGCTGCTGTTACTGGGACTCCCAGTTTCAAACCTCCTGTGGTTACCTTCACAGTCTTCTCTCTGCTCTGTTCCTTGTGTCCACTGTGATGACACTGGTTCCGTGTCATTTCCACAGCCGCCAGTTTAGTCCAAGCACCACCACCCCCTGACTCTCCAGCAGTCTCATAAAGGGCTCCCCCACCCCCTGTGTTCTTCTGTCCTGTGTTATGGCAGCGTCCTAAGAGCTGACGTTTATCAATTGAATACCAAGTTTTAGCCACTTGGCTTGTTTTCGTTGACTTAATCCTCACAAAGTCCTGTGGTGTAGGTTCTGTTAGATTCCTCATTTTTACTTGAGGAAACTGAGGCACAGAGAGTTGAAGCAGCTTGCTGTAGGCAGCACAGGGAGTATGGGGTAGAGGCAGGATTCACACCCAAGCAGTCTGGCCTGGAGCCTGTACTCCCAGCCCCTCTGCCGTCTACTTAAAATATCCCGAAAGTTCCATGCTCATCTGTCTTTCTGTCTTTGTTCATACTGTCTGTCCAAATATCACTCACGTTTCAGGTTAACCAGCAGTAGGAGTTCTAGAAGATTCTTCACCCGTATCTCATCCAAAGGAATGATAGTAAAATGGAATTGTAGGTGCTATTTTTTTTTAATAACAGTTTTACTGAGATCCAATTCACATATGTGGGTACTTTTGAACGTAAGCAAGAGTCGGTCTTGACAGAGTGCCTACAACGGGAGACAACACATATGTCTAAAGCAGTTTTTACAAAAACTGGTGGTATAGGAGGGGGGTAAGAGTTTGCAGTTATCGGGGCGCCTGGGTGGCACAGCGGTTAAGCGTCTGCCTTCGGCTCAGGGCGTGATCCCGGCGTTAAGGGATCGAGCCCCACATCAGGCTCCTCCGCTATGAGCCTACTTCTTCCTCTCCCACTCCCCCTGCTTGTGTTCCCTCTCTCGCTGGCTGTCTCTATCTCTGTCGAATAAATAAATAAAATCTTTAAAAAAAAAAAGAGTTTGCAGTCATCATGGGGAGGTGCGCAGATGTTTTTCTAGCCTCCAGCTCTGTAGTACCGCGTGTCCTACGGACGGGGAGTGGCAGCCTGCAGTCAGACGAAGGAGACAAAGATGTGCCCCCATCCGGGCGGGGGCGTCTGCTTGGGTATCAGGCGCCCTGCAGCCAGGCTGCTGTAGCCCGGCCAGAGATCGGGGGTGAGAAATCCCCGGAGACTCTTCCGCTCTTTACCGTGAGGGACTTGGAAGGGTCACGTAGCGGGGTCTTGCTGGTAGGCCTTGCTGTGGCTGCCCCGTCACGAGTGGTGAACATAACCGACTTGCGGTGTGAATAAACACAGCACACCCCGTGAGATGGTGAAGACCGAGTGGGGGAACGCCTGGTATCCCTCTGGGGTGGGGGGGGGGCTGAGGGGGCACCGGGCTTGAGCCGCGGACCGCAGTTTCTGCACTGTGGCACGTGGGTTTCCTTGAATGTCTAAGTGGCCCTGCCCTTGCAGACTCGTGAAGCAAACACACACAAGTGCCAGTGTCCCCATGGACAGAAAACCATTTTAAGTGGGCTTTTGGCTTCCTTTTACAGTGTGACCTTTGTTCTGATTGTTGGGCGTTTTCTGTTTATAGTGGCTGTAAGCTGGTGAGGGCCCTGATGGTCCTCTCGGAAGAGGGCTTTGGGGGCTGGGGAAGGAAGGTTGGAAGTCTAGAAAGCTCCAGAGGAACAGTAGGGGAATTTTGTTTTCTCCTTTGGGAGCAGTGGTCTTGGTTTGGTCTGGTATATCTGGGAAGACCAAGGGAGAAGAAAATGGCACCCGTGCAAGGAAAGAAACTCAGAAGCTTCTCTCCCCGTCAGCCAGGAGCGGGCTAAAGACAAGCATCTGGAGGAGGTGACAGGGGGACCAGCACAAAGAACCACTGAGCTTCATGCTCACAGACCACAGGAGAGAGCCCCTCATCAGAGGAAAACGGTTGTCCTGGAGCTGAGGGAGCCCAGGACAGGGAGGCCCTAGGAGGACTCTGTGTGCCACACCGAGGGCCATGCAGGACTAGCTCTTGTGGACAGACTCCGTGCATGGACTGCAGGTCTGATGTTCCTTAGACACTGTCTGTTAGCACTGGGGTCTGTTAAAAAATACAGAACAAAGAGGGGCACCTGGGTGACTCAGTCAGTTGAGCGTCTGACTCTGGATATCACCTCAAGTCGTGATCTCCCAGTCATGAGATCAAGCCCCACGTCGGGTTCCACACTTGGTGTGGAGTCAGCTTAAGATTCTCTCCCTGCCCCCCGTCCCTCCCCCTGCTCCCACTGGAGTGCTTTCTCTCTCTGAAATAAATAAATAAAATCTTCAAAAAGTAAAATAAAATGAAAATAAAGAGTAAAGAGCTCCTCTGAAGTCACAGTTCTCCCATCTTTCCTTTTTGGTTTTTTTTAGTCGAGGTGAAATTCACATAAGATTCACCATTTTAAAGCGTGTAATTCGGTGGTGTTTAGTGCGTTCCCAGTGTTACGCGACCTCCACCTCTCTCGAGTTCTAACATCCACACATCGCCCCCAGAAGGAAATGCCATATTCATTAAGCAGACACTGTCCATCCCCCCTGCCCCCATCACCCCTCCGTGGGCAACCACTGATCTGCTTTCTGTCTTCATTTTACCAAATTTTGGATTTACCTGTTTGCCTATTCTGGAGATTTCATGTAAATGGAAGAGCACACTGTGTTACCTTTTGTGTCTGGCTTCTTTCATTTAGCATAATGTTTTTGAGGTTTACCCATGTACAGTATTTATTACTTTCCTACGGCTGAATAATACCTCATTACATGGGTCTACCGTGATGCGTTCATCTGTTCACCCACTGGTGGACCTTTGAGTCATTTCCACCTTTTGGCTTAAAATCGGTGCTGCGCTGTCATTTGTGACCAAGTATTGAATACCTGTTTTTAATTTTTTGGGGGGCATATACTCAGGAGTAGAATTGCTGAATCTTACGGTAATCCGATGTTGAACTTTTTGAGGACCTACCCGCTGTGTCCCACAGTGGCTGCACCATTTTCCATTCCCCTCAGCCGCGGACAAGGGTTCTCATTTCAGTTTCTTCACATCCTCACCAACACTTGTTATTTTTTTCATTTTTTTCCATGGCCTCCCTAGTGGGGGTGAAGCGGTACTTTGCTGTGGTTCCGATTTACGTTTTCATAATGACAGATTTCATGGGCTGCTCAGCCATCTGCCTATCTCTTTTGGAGAAATGGCTCTTCAGGTCCTTCACCATTTTTTTTTAATGGATTTTTTGTATTTTGTTGTTCAGTTGCAGGAGTTCTTTATATATTCTGGATACAAGACCTTTTTTTTTTTTTATTTTATTTTATTTATTTATTCGACAGAGAGAGAGACAGCCAGCGAGAGAGGGAACACACAGGGGGAGTGGGAGAGGAAGAAGCAGGCTCATAGCGGAGGAGCCTGATGTGGGGCTCGATCCCACAACGCCGGGATCACGCCCTGAACCGAAGGCAGACGCTTAACCGCTGTGCCACCCAGGCGCCCCTGGATACAAGACCTTTATCAGATATATGATTTATAGGTATTTCCATGTTTAATTTTAGAACGACTGTGTAAGATCCTTGAGGACAAGAGCAGCATCTTTGCTGTGTGTCTCTGACCCAACCCACGTCGGAGTCGAGGCAGCAGCTCAGTGATGGGCCTTTGCGCCATGCATTGATGCCATTGCTCCATGAGGCCAAATGCGACGTCCCCTTATCACGAGTTGCCTTTGATTTCTGATAATGCCCGCCACACTGCTCTTAGAAGTTGACTTATAAATAAGCACAAGTCAATTGGTTAAAAACTCATCACCGTTTGAGAAATAGGGTGGGTGATGTTTCATGAGGATAGCAAGTGGCTCCTTGTTACAAAGAGAAGTTCAAGGTGGAATCACCTCGTCGTGTCCAGCAATGCCCAACCCGTAATAAGTCCCTGTGCACAATATTTTAACTTTGCCTTTCCACCATCTTACTATAATCTTTTGGCCACTTACCCCGTGCCCCTCCCCAAAAGGACAGAGACCGTGGCTTCCTGGCTTATAAGGAGGAGATGTCAAATAAGGTATTTGCTGGATCCGTGTAGTAATTCAGTTTCAGCAAACTATACTGGAGGCTCTCTGAACTTTTCAGGATTGTACAAGACGGCTTTCAGGATTTCTGCCAGGCCGAGGCTAGCTCATGCCCTTCCCTCTCGCTTCCACATGGGTACATGCAGAGAGGAAGTGAGTGTGTGCATTTACGTAGAAACCAAAGTTAAGAAGAAAGGTTGAGGAATCTCAACCCCGTGCTCTACGAGAATACAGGTATTGACATGAATTCTTCCCATAGAAGTTCATCTGAGTCCTTGGCTGGGAAGCACTGCTCAGGGGTTACAGGGCCGTCATTTGGAGTCTCAGGCCTCAGGCTTGATCAGTCTTCTCTGTTTGCATCACTGTCACTGAACCGACAAGTGGCCAGTGTTTTTCCGTAAATGCAGATGAGGATATGCTGTATTTTGAAATGCCAGTGATGTATGTGAATTAGGCATGTGTGAGGTGGGTGATACCATCCCCACTTTACGCCGGAGGAAACTGGGGCCCAGAGGGGTTTGCCTAGGACCACCCAGTGGGCTGACGGAGGAGCCCGAACTCAAGTCCAAGTTCATCTGGGTCCGTGGTGGGCACTTGTCTGCTGCACCATCCCTCGTGCCCCTCTCAGCAGAGCACCTGGCATTTACTAGTGTTGAGCTGAGAGCTCTGGAAGAAAGATTGACCGTGAACAGGATAAAGCTCCTTTTGATTATGAACCATATTCGTTGTTTTCACCATGTTGACCTTTAGGGAAAAGAGCTGACATTTATTGCAGGGCACAGTGCCTTTCAAAGCCTCAGACAGACGAGATTTTCATTCTCTTTTTAATATTTAAATTTCAGGGGCGCCTGGGTGGCTCAGTCAGCTAAGTGTCTGACTCTTGATTTTGGCTCAGGTCATGACCTCACGGTCCTGGGATCCGCCTGCGTCCCGCTCTGCGCTCAGCAGGGCGTCTGCTTGAGATTCTCCCTCTCCCTGTGCCCCTCCCCCGCTCGCTCTCTCAAATAAATAAGTATTTTAAAGGAAATGCATGTTTGCTGTAAAAATAATTCCAAAACTTAAAAATTCCCCTCATTCGCCTCGATCCTGAAGTCCTCCTCCGCGTTAATGACCTTGTGCAGTTGGGTAGTGTCGTTCCGGTCTGTGTGTGTTTGTAGCCATGTAAAAGTATTTATATACACATTATCATTTTACAGCTTGTTATAGAAAGACACAAATGGATCGTACTTCAGGCATTTTCTGCAGCTTGCTTTTTTCCACTTCAAATATATTGATGTCTCACATTGCCTTTCCTCATTCGCAGAGGTCCTACAGCAAAGAGTTGTTTGAGGAAGTGATCTCGAAGATGCGGAAGGCAGGGATCAAATCCACCATCGCGATCGAGAAGTTTAAGCTCCTCGCCGAGAAGGTGGAGGAGATTGTGGCCAAGAACGCGCGCGCAGAAATCGACTACAGCGACGCCCCCGACGAGTTCAGAGGCAAGCGGGCTGCTGTTTTCGTGCCAGATTCTTTGATTTGAGTGACCTGGAGACACGTAACATGAAAAGACGGCGTTCTGTGCTTTTAACTTATGTCTGCTGTGCCAGAGTTACCCCTTGAGATGCGTTGTCTGAAATTACTTTTGCCTACTTTTAGTTCCTGTTATAAATTAAAAGGGGAGAAAAGGGTCCTCATCTTGATTTCAAACCTAGTAACAACCGTGAAAATGCCAAGCCTTCCCTTTGCAAGAGGGGATTTGCATTTCCAAAGAAGAGTCCTGGAAAGGCTCAGATGAAGGGCTCTGGCCGATGTCTTTCATGCAGAGCCCGGTCCTTTTCCTCTGTTCCCCCTCACAGCTGTAGCCTCCCCCAAAGGGACCGTGTGCACCTTCATCTCATGCTGACTTCCAGCTACACTTGGAGGCCTGGTTGGACCATGCGAGTGTTGTGTCTGCGGATAGACCTTTCACTGATAGAAGGGGCCTTGTTTCGTTTTCCGTTTCAGTTTTGGGCGCTGTCATGAGAGTCTGCTTTGCTTTGTCTCCATAGACCCTCTGATGGACACCCTGATGACTGACCCCGTGCGGCTGCCCTCCGGCACCATCATGGACCGCTCCATCATCCTGCGGCACTTGCTGAACTCCCCCACGGACCCCTTCAACCGACAGATGCTGACCGAGAGCATGCTGGAACCAGGTAGAGGAGGGCGTGCGGCCTGAGGCCCCACGCCGAGTCCTGTGTCAGGCATCAGAAGGGGGCGATTTATCAGATCCCGAAGCTCCCTGGCTTACGGCACTTAATGGAAAAGACACGAAACATTCTTTGCTGTGATTCACTGTGGGAGTCCAGTCCTTCTGTCTTGCTGCTTCCTCAGTCTTCGTGTCAGTGAGGGAGTGAATGGCCTTTTCTTTCCGTTTGTACCGAGCCGCAAGCCATATCTCCTAGGAAGAGCCCTCCCGTCCGGGGCCATTAATCCTCTCCTTTTCTTTTCCCAGTGCCAGAACTGAAAGAGCAGATTCACGCCTGGATGAGAGAGAAGCAAAACAGTGATCATTAAACCGTCCCCCGTGCCCACCCTCTGCTCGACACAGCCAAGGCCAGCCAGGCAGGCGGAAGCACGGCGGCGGCGGAGACGCTGTTCCAATGTTGGAGGCCCCGCACGGCAGAAGACACCGAGAGACCCCCCCAGAGTGACCAGACGGTGGAGACCTGCAAGGACGTGGATGAGAAGAGGAGCCCCCTTCCTGTACATATATTTAAGTGACACACATGGTCAAAAGCTTGAGGGACACACTTTACGATTGCTCGTATAATAAAGCTCGTCCTTCCTATGTCACCCTTTGGGGCTTTTGCAATGGAAGTCTTTTAGTGATGACAGATGGCTCTGGGCAGCATCCCGTTCATCTCCCCCCCCCCAGTCCAATATCCGTTGATTTGATTGTGATTAGAAAACCTTGGACATTTTGCTGCTAAAGAATCCTCGCCCCCCCCCCCGGCCCCTTCCTGACCCTACTTGCACTGCTGTGGATTTTTTTAAGAGAAGCAAAAACAAAAATAAACTCCTTCCCCCGGACCTCCAAACATATACTCTGTGAGATAACTGTGCCTGCAACAAAGTGTTAATCCTGGGATCGTATTTTTATATCATATTCACATATTTGTTTTTTTTAATTGGTGTTAGATGACATGATTAATAAAAAAGGCAAGATATTTTCAGAATTCGAATTTCAGTTTTTATTTTTTTTTCTTTTGAAATGTCCCTTTGAAGTTTTTTTATTCCAAACAAAATGAAGAGAGCCTGTTGCTCTGGTCCTTGTCATAAGGCCGCCGTCAGGCCCCTGAGGAACAGCTGCAGCAAAGGAGGTGTTCGGGCGTATCAGTGTTTTCGTCACTGCGGTTTTTGCGGGGGGAGGGGTGCGGGGGGCAGTGCAAAACCATTGCAGTTGTCCTAGGAGGGAAAAGAAATTCCTCAACTCCGGGGTCTGTGAGTTCGAGGCAGGGGGTCATCTGTAGGACGTGTCCCTTGGGGCTTGGCCTTACCAAAGCAAAAACGGGGCGCAGGAAACGTGGACGTGTGTCTGCTTGTAAACACACACACAGACAAACACACCCACACACGCACAGAAACGTAAGACTTCTTGTATTACTGCTCCCGACTTAACGTACTTGAATTCTTGAATTTCCTTTGGGGTAAAAAAGGATCTGAAACCATAAAGTGTTTTGAAGAAATTAAGCTACGAGAACATCCTTTTTCTTTTCCTTTTTTCCCCGCCCCCCACAGACCGTGTCCTCTGTTCGATCCCTAACGCAAACTACAATAAATGACGATACACGTGCAGAAGGAACCTTCTTCGAGTCTCTTCTTTGTGCGGAAAGCAAAGGGGTGGGTGAGGAGCAAGAGCCAAATGAGTTTGCGCGCGAACCCTCTCGTCTGCAGCCAAGGAAGAGTTGCTATTTTTAAAATAAAACTTGCGCGTTTGTATCCGTCTCCGCGCTCCATTTGGTTCTCATTTCGCTGTTGGCGTGTATGAGGGGGTTGAGCTTTGTCACGTCCGGTCTCTGCGATTCTCAGCTTGTTCCCCATCTCCAGTACCTTCTCCCTGACTTTTCCAGTGCTTTCTCAAGGCTGGCCCGTGTCATCGAGCGATGGTAAGAGCGAGCACCGACAGCATTTGCTGTGTGCTGGGGACTGCGCGAAGAGGCTTTTGCACGTGTATGACTTCATCCTCTAAGAAGACGATACTCTTGGGGCGCCCGGGTGGCTCGGTGTGTTGAGCGGCCGACTCTTGATTTCAGCTCAGGTCCTGATCTCAGGGTCCTGGCATCAAGACCCGCGTCGGGCTCCGCACTGAGCGGGGAGTCTGCTTGAAGATTCTCTCTCCCTGTCCCTCTGCCCCTCCCCTGCTCACACTCACACATGCACGCACTCTCTCTCTCTNTATGGCTCAACAGATGAATCTCATTTCATGAACCAGTTTTTTTTTGGTTTTTTTTTTTTTTTTTTTTTTTTTAACACATCAGGGTGGGAGGTGAGGAGAGTTTAGGTATCTTGCTCAAGGTCACCTGGTCGCTTAGTGGAAGATCAAGCGTCAGGCTCCAAAGCCCATGCCCCCAACTGTCATATGCACCACTTCTCTTGACCAGATTTGTACTAAATCACTTCCCCTCCCCCCCAAAAATATAATGCATTCATTATCCCACCATGCAGATAATTCCATTGATCTAGTTCACTTTTTACTAAGCTTGTATCTGTGTATGCCTATGACATTATGTCTTGGGGCTTCTATGCCTCATTGTTTATCTACCTTATGAATATGTATTATTATCTCCTCTTTAACCAGATTATAAAGTCTTCACAGGTACAGCTGTCATGTTGTCTGCATGTCCCCATGAATGTAATAGGATGCTGTCACATCCCTCCGAATGCCCTCAGCATTTTGAACATTCAGAATTCAGAGGTTTCAAGGATCGTCTGCTGGGTACGACATGTCTTCTGTCTGTACTGTCTCTAGGGGCAAGGTCATTCGTGTTTCTATTTGTTAGAGTCTCGGAGTTACTGTTTCATAGAAGCTTCTGTTTGATGCAATCTGTTAATTACGGATAGTAAGATAAATTCCAAAATATTTAAAAAGTAGGTCTTGGCTACAAGAAAGATGGTCAAACAAGGAGGACCTGAGTATCAGATGAGCAGAAGAGAAATAATCCTTGACAGATGATTAATATAACTTCTTGTTTTGTGACTCACCATCGAGTGGGTTTTTATTTTTTTTTTAAGGTTTTTTTTTTTTTAAAGATTTATTTATTTATTTGACAGAGATAGAGACAGCCAGCGGGAGAGGGAACACAAGCAGGGGGAGTGGGAGAGGAAGAAGCAGGCTCATAGCAGAGGAGCCTGATGTGGGGCTCGGATCCCATAACGCCGGGATCACGCCCTGAGCCGAAGGCAGACGCTTAACCGCTGTGCCACCCAGGCGCCCCTCGAGTGGGTTTTTAAGAGGAGTTGATAAAATACCTTTTGAAAAGATAGCACATTATTTTGTGCACGTTTTTTAACCTTTGGATTTGGTGCAGAAAGTAGTGAATTTCACCGGGTTTTGTTTGGAGTGGAAAAGACATAAAGAGGCCTGGTCTGACTAGGTTAAGTTTTTGTGGCAAAGAGACCTCCACGGTGGCCTATGAGCTTGGCCTTGATATCCGCTAGTGTTGGGCTTCAGGAAACCACGTTGGTTGTAGATAACTTGTCTTTCGTGAGCATATTCTGTGTGCAAGACACTCTTTCCTGGAGTAATTCACTTAGTCCTCGACAGCCGTCTGAAGGAGATAGTGTAGTGAGACGGGCATGGGAATCCAAGCCACACGGGCTTCAGAGTCTGGTCCCTCCACCGTTCCTGCTGTATGGCAGTATTCCAGAATGGCCCAGCTTCGGAATGCGCAAGGGCGTACGTAGAAGCAGCATATGATTCTGGAAGGGGCTTTGGCCTTGGGGTCAGCTCCAGACTCAACCCTCCTGGGAAATGGTGAAATACCTTTAATCTCAGGGCTTTGCTTGCCGGCCACTCACTGTCAAGTCCCAAGTTTGTGTCTCCAGCCCAGGCCTCTCTCCCTGCCACACACACTAGTCACCTCCAATGCCTTCAGAGTTCTGAGTTAAGTTCCTTCTGTTTCACCCCAACCTGCAACTCTTTGCCTCTCCATCATGGTAAATGGCAACTCCATCCTTGCTAGGTCGCTTGGACCAAAAACTTGGGAGTCATCCTTGATTCCTCTCTTGTGCTCTCCTCCCAGCCAGTTGGCACGCAGATTTCTCAGCTCGACCTGCAGAATGTACCCAGAATTCAGCCACTCTTCACCAGGCCCACTGGTATGACTGGTCTGAATCATTAGCAGTGACCTGGCTTATTGCAATAGCTTCCCGACTGCTCTCCCTGTTTCCCTTCTTGTTCTCTCTCGTAACAGCAGCTGGACTGGTCTTGTTAAAACTTGCCTAAGATCAGGGGTGCCTGGCTGGCTCAGTTGGAGCATGTAACTCTTGATCTCGGGGTCATGAGTTCAAGGCCCTACAATGGGCGTGGAGATTACAAAAACCAAGAAACAAACAAAAAACCACTTGACTAAGATCACATCGTTTCTACGCTCAAACCTTCCATGGCTTCCCAATCCTGTAGGAACAAAAAAGATTTTACAGCAGCCTAGAAGGCAGTACGGTGCCTCTCCGTGATCTCTCTGAACTTAATCCTACAGTTGCCCCTTCCTCCAGCCACCAAGCCTCCCTGGCCTCCTTGCCCTCCTTAACCCGCACGCCTGCTCCCTACACTGCTAGGGCCCTTGTAATTGCTCCCTCTGCAAGGAATCCTCTTCCCACGGATATCCACCTGGAACACAGCTCCCTCATGGCTTTAGGTCTCTACTCAACTATCACCTCCATGAGTCCTTCCTTGTCCTCCTATTTGCTGTTTAAAATGGCACTCAATATTTGCTGTCCCTTGTGATTCCCTTTCTTTGCATTTTCTCCTTAGCATTTATCATTAGCTAACTTACAATATTGCTTATTTACAGTCTGTTTCCCCCACTAGAATGTGTGGCCCTAGGAGGGCGGGATTCGAATCTGTCGTGTAGCCCTAGCACCGGGAAGGGTGCCTGGCACAGGGTAAATGCCCAATCTATTTGCTGAATGAACGATCTCTCCATACATTTGTCATTCCAGGTGTATCAGTTATCTCTTGCTGCAGAACCAGATCACCCCAAAATTTAGTGGCTTGATACAGTAACGGTGATTTTATCTCCTTGGTCCTGGAGGTTCCAAGAGGAAGCATCCAAGACGGCCAGACGAAAGCTGTATCACTTCTTACAATTGAGGCTTGGAAGTCACACGGTGTGACTTCTGTCTTAGTCATAAGTCTGCCTGGATGTAAGGGGGAGGAACGTAGAAGCCACTTCATGGCGGGAAGGATGTGAGCATTGCCCTGTAAGAACAGCTTCTGAGATGGGAGATATCTTTTGGTCGCCTTGCAAACTAAGATCTGCCACATTCCCCTTCTGCCAACAATCTACAGTCTCCCTGTATGCAAAATACATCTCTTCCCCCAAAGACTCCCAAATTTCATCCCATTACAGCATCAGCTTGAAGTCCAATGTCTCGTCATCCAAAACAAGGCTAGGTGCAGGGGAGTCTCCTCTGACATGATTCTTCAGGTGCAGTCCCTGCAGTGCCACTTCTCTGATTTAAAGCTCTGTGAACTAAAGATACAAGTTATCTACACACAGGCACGTACACACACACACACACACACAACGTACAATGATGGGACAGCTATGGAAGAATCATAGGTGCTCCTATTCCAAACGTTGGAAAATGGGGACACACAGGAGTCACTGGCCCGTAGTAATTCTGAAATCCCACCTGGCACGTGTTGCCAGTTCCTTATACAGCCTTATAAATCATTCACCAAGACTCTCGGCTCCACGCTCGGGGGTCTTGAGTTTTGCCCCTGAATCCTTCCTCCCTCTTCCATGACAAAACCAAATTGCAACGAAGTAGGCATCTCAGTCTGTTTCCTGTTCATAAAAAGAGATTGGGTTCAGAGGTCCTTCCACGTTGTGCTTTCTCTGTCGCCTTTCCTCTTAGCCAGAGGTACTTCCCCCAGAACAATTCCCTTGGAATTTTGTGGGTTTTCTCTGAATCTTCTTGGGGTTGACTCTATCAAACAAAAGCTACACCCACAAAGCTCTTCCAGATAAACTCTTCCCTACTTGGGATTTCTTGTGAAATCCTTAAGTCTTTCTGAGATCTTAAAAGGGTTTGTGGTCATGTTCTTGGCCTCATATTATAGATGGTTCCTAAAGCTCTAAATGGCTTCCGGAGGCAACGAGAAGAAGCCAAGTAACACTTTGCCTTGCAATCTCCCGGCCTCGATCACTGAGTTCACTCCTCCACACTTACTGTTCCTCTAGCACAGATGACAGCATTACCAAAACTTCCACCACCACGTGACAAGGGGCCTCTTTCCTTCGGCTTCCAATAACATTTACTCGCGTTCCTTTCAAGCCTTTTTGATGCCCTTTAGGCTAACAGCATCCTCAAGTTGTCTTCTGTCCACCATTCAGTTCCAAAGCCAAAGCCTTGTGTTTTCGGCTTTTTACACCCACACCCACTTCCAGGACCTAAATCCTGCTGCTAAACAGATCGCCCATATTTAATGGCTTAAAACAGCAGCTATTAATTTATTATCATCTGTCATGGTTCTGGGGTGAACTGAGTTCAGTTCTTGCTCTGGGACTCTGTACAGTGGCAATCATATGCCAGCTGAGAATGAAGTCACCTGAAACACCTCCCTCCATCTGACCATTGGCTGTAACACCTGCACGTGGCATCTCTGGGGCTCTGGGGCTTCCAGACGCAGCATGGTGACCAGGTTCTAAGAGCGAGCACTCCAAGAGGTCCAGGCAGAAACTGGTCTTGACAACCTAGCCGCCTCGGGAGTCACAGAGCGTCTCTTCTGCTGCAGACACAGGCCCGCCCCGGGTTCCAGGGGAGGGAGTGGAGACCCCAGCTCTCCTTGGGAGGAATGTCAGTGTCACATTTCAAGAATAGCACGTGGATGGGAGATCCTGTTGCAGCCATCTTAGAAAATAGCATCAGCCACAGCGTTTCTCCCTTCTGTAAACGGTCAGTTCTTACCTGTTTGTTTTCCTGCCCCTTTTCTTGATGTTTTGCAGGCATTCTTGTGTATTTTTCTTGAACTTACTCCCTAGTCCATTTTAGATGTTGGGGATATGTTCTTGCCTTCTGTTATCTTTTTTTTTTTTTTAAAGATTTTATTTATTTATTCGACAGAGATAGAGACAGCCAGCGAGAGAGGGAACACAAGCAGGGGGAATGGGAGAGGAAGAAGCAGGCTCCTAGCGGAGGAGCCTGATGTGGGGCTCGATCCCAGAACGCCGGGATCACGCCCTGAGCCGAAGGCAGACGCTTAACCGCTGTGCCACCCAGGTGCCCCAGCCATTTTAATTTAATTCAGTGTTCAATTCAGTGGTGTTTAGTGTATCCACAGTGCTGGGCAATGACCAGCTCTCTCTAGTTTCAAAACTATAGATGTGGTTTTAGGGCTGTGTTTTTTTAATTTAATATTTTGACTAGGAAATAGGTACACACAGTTCAAGATGAAAAAAAAACAAAACCCAAAGAATATGGAGGAAAAGGACTTCCTCCTCTTCCCCACCCCCTTCCCCCAGCCTCCCGTGACCCTTGCACTGGTACCGGTTCTCTCTTTTTTCCTTCCTTCCTTCCTTCCTTCCTTCCTTCCTTCCTTCCTTCCTTCCTTTCTCTTCCTTCCTTTCTCTTCCTTCCTTCCTTTCTCTTCCTTTCTTCCTTCCTTCCTTTCTCTTCCTTTCTTTCTTCCTTCCTTCCCCTTCCTTCCTTCCTTCCTTCCTTCCTTCCTTCCTTCCTTCCTTTCTTCCTTCCTTCCTTCCTTCCTTTCTTCCTTCCTTTCTCTCCTTCCTTCCTTCCTTTTTCTTTCTTTCTTTCTTTCTTTCTTTCTTTCTTTCTTTCTTTCTTTCCTCTCTCTTTCTTTCTTTTTTTTTTTTCCAGTTTTCTTTCTTAGTGGAAATGGCAGTCCTACGCTATGCTACACTTCGCTTTTTTCACATAAAACATATCTCGGGATCCACTCTTCCGGCAGCCCCTATATCCTATTATTACTGATAGCACGTTAGCTGATTGCAATCTGGATTGCCTCCAACAGCTCTGCAGTGAACAGCCTTATAAATACACCATGTTTGCACGTGTGCAAACATACATGAAGGTAAATTCCTAGCAGTGGAATTGTAGGACCAAAGAACACATAGGATTTTAATTCTGCTACAGATTGCCAAATTGCCCTCCACTGGGTTGTATCGTTTATTTTCTTACCAGCAACGTACAAGAAACTCTTTTGGGAGGAAGTCAGGGACAGTGTCTCTGAAAAACTATCATTTAAATGTGGAGAAAGTGGGGCGCCTGGGTGGCTCAGTCGTTAAGCGTCTGCCTTCGGCTCAGGGCGTGATCCCGGCGTTCTGGGATCGAGCCCCGCATCAGGCTCCTCCGCTGGGAGCCTGCTTCTTCCTCTCCCACTCCCCCTGCTTGTGTTCCCTCTCTTGCTGGCTGTCTCTCTCTGTCAAATAAATAAATAAAATCTTTAATAAATAAATAAATGTGGAAAAAGTAATGGTGAGAGGCCTGTGAAGATCTGTGGGAAGAGTGGTCCGCAGGCTCGGAAACAGCAAACTCAGAAACTCCCACAAGGGTGCCCGGGGGGCTCGGTCAGTTGAGCATCCGACTCTTGATTTCAGCTCAGGTCCTGATCTCCGGTTCGTGAGATTGAGCCCTGCGACAGGCTCTGTGCCGGGCATGGAGCCTGTGTAAGTCTCTCCCTCTCCCTCTGCCCCTCCTCATCCCTCTCTTAAAAAAAAGAAGAAGCTCCCTCAGGTGTTCTCCCGGTTTGTTTAAGGAGAGGGGTGGAGAGATGATGGCTACACATGGTAGCCATTGTAAAGACCGTGCTTTCACCTTGAGTGAGAACCGTTGCGATTAGAAGGTGTGAGCAGAGGAGTGACGGGACCCAACGCAATCCTTTGATGTTCCAACTCTGGCTGCTGTGGGGAACAGAGAGAGTGGGTAGGAGTGGAAGCACAGAAATGAGACAACCCAGAAGACGAGTGCAGCAATTCAGGAAAGACCGAAGGGCAGGGCAATGGTGGCAGAGTTAGTGAAGCATGCAGATGCTGAAAATAATTTGAGGATAGAGTCCAGAGGATTTGCCGATGGACTGGATATGGAGAATGAGAGAGAGGAAGGTATTAAATTTGGTTCTAAAAGTTTTTGCTTGAACAACCTGAGCGCTAGAGGAGTAATTTGGGGGTAGGAGAAGTCCGTTGCTGCACTTATTTCATTTGATTTATTTTTCATTTGTTTTATTTTTTTTAAGATATTATTTATTTATTTGAAAGAGAGAAAGAGCACAAGCAGGTGGGGGGCAGAGGGAGAGAGGGAAGCAGACTCCCTGATGAGCAGGGAGCCCGATGTGGGGTTCCATCCCAGGACTCCGGGATCATGACCCCACCCAAAGTCAGATGCTTAACCGACTGAGCCACCCAGGCGCCCAGGTGCCCCTTCACTTACTTCATTCTCTATTGAAGATGACTTGAATCATGCAAGTGGCTGTGTCAAATAGGCAGTTCCAGAGTTGAGCCTGGAGCTCACGGCAGAAGTACAGCTTACAGAGATGAACTTGGGAACCTCCCTGTACTTCACAGATGCTATTAAATTCTTTTTTTTTTTTTAAGTAATTCGCACTTTCTTTTAAAGTCAACTCTATGCCCAGTGTGGGGCTCAGATTCACAGCCCCGAGTTCAAGGGCCGCACGCGCTACTGACTGAGCCAGCCAGGAGCCTAAATCGTCTTATCTATGAGCATGGTAAATACTTTGTTTTGTTTTGTTTTGTTTAAAGTAAGCTCTACATCCAATGTTGAGCTTGTTTCTCCCTCTCCTGGCTGTTCATGCTCTCACTCACTCTCTCTCTTTCTCTCTCAAATAAATAAATAACATCTTTAAAAAAATAAAAACTAGGGGCGCCTGGATGGCTCAGTCAGTTAAGCATCTGCCTTTGGCTGGGGTCATGATCCCGTGGTCCTGGGATCGAGCCCCACGTCGGGCTCTCCGCTTGGTGGTAAGCCTGCTTCTCCCTCTCCCTCTGCAGCTCCCCCTGCTTGTGCGCTCTCTCTCTCTCTCTCTCCCTCTCTCTCTGTCAAATAAATAAACAAAAAATCTTTAAAAAGAAAAACTAAAAGAAGTAATAAAAATAAAAACTTCTATACAGGGATGCCGGGTGGCTCAGTCAGTTAAGCATCTGATTTTTTGATCTCAGAGTCATGATTTCAAGCCCCACGTTGGGCTTGAATAATAAATAAATAAAAGTAAAAAACTAAAAATGTCTATACACACATCTATACTTATATTTAAGTCAATTTGAAATTTATTTGTCATTTTATTGCGCCATGCTGTGATAACAACTGTCAAAACGGTGTTGATCCTTGGGAATCTCTGAAGGCTTCCTTTGTGGCCTTGCACATGATAAAGTTTTGTGACCCTTCCCTGGATCTCAATGTGTCTTCTCTGTTTATGAGGTATAGAATTTTACTTGTATTTATTATTTATAGCTTATTGATTGTATTATTGAAATCCTCTCTATTTTTGCTTACTTTTTTGTCTGGCTTCTGCTTGATCCATTTATTTCAGGACTATATGAGAAAATCTCTATTCCAGCTGTTGACTTATCTCTTTCTCTCTGTGGTTTTATCACTAATGGCTTTGTATCTTCTGAGTTTATATTATAAGAGAGATATACTCATAATTACATTTTCTTGATTATCTTTCCTTTTGCCATCTCTCTGTCTGTTATGAAGATTTTCATATTAAGATTGTTACTTTGGTGTTGCTTTGGTTGATGTTTGCCTAGTATATACATATATATGTATTTTTTAAAGATTTTATTTATTTATTTAACAGAGAGAGAGACAGCGAGAGAGGGAACACAAGCAGGGGGAGTGGGAGAGGGAGAAGCAGACTCCCCACTGAGCAGGGAGCCCGATGTGGGGCTCGATCCCAGGACCCTGGGATCATGACCTGAGCTGAAGGCAGACGCTTAATGACTGAGCCACCCAGGTGCCCCTGCCTAGTATATATTTCTTTTCCCTTGTTTTCCCCCTACCTGTTTATTATGAAATATTACACCTATTTAGAAAATGCCTAAAACATAGATATACAAATTTATTAATTAATATAAAGCTTATACTGGTGTAATTACCACTTAGGCAAGAAACAGAATATTTCCAGTATCCCAGAAGCCCATTTACTGCTCTTCCCAGGCCCAACCCCATCCACAGGTAAGCATTATCCTGATTTTTATGGTAATCATTTCCTTACTTTTCTGTATGGTTTTTTCACTTAGGTATATATTCCTAAACACTATAGTTTAATTCCGCCTTTTTTGAAATGTTATATTAATATATTTAAAGGTGGGGCACTTGGCTGGCTCAGTGGGAAGGGCGTGCGACTCTTGATCTTGGGGTTGTGAGTTCGAGGCCAACATTGTAGAGATTACTTAAATAGAAACTTTAAAAATATATATACATATTTGAAGGTAATATGTTTAAATCTGGCTTTTCTTGTTTTGATCTTATATCGTACGAGTAAGTATAATCAGGATTGCTGCATTACCTGTGACTCATTCACTTTCATTGCTACATATACTTCACTGTTTAAATATACCAAAATATTTTGTATCCATTTTACGGTTGAGGAACACTGGGTTATTACCAGTTTGGGACTATGACAGCTAATGTGGCTGCAAACATTCTTGAATATGTGTTTCAGGATCCATTTGATGTTGGATTTTGGATTTTTGTCAAATACATTTTCTGCATCTGTTGAAATGGTAATATGGTTTTTAAATTTTAGGCTAATATGGTGACATAATACCAATTAATTTTTGAAAGTTAAACAAACCTTGCAATTCTAGGAGGAATCCCACTGGAATATCATATATTCTTCTATTTATATATTGTTGGATTCAATTTGCTAAAATTTTAAAGAATATTTTATTTATTTGAGAGAGAGAGATGGAGAGAACAAATGGGAGAGGGGCAGAGGGAGAAGCAGACTCCCCGTGGAGCAGGGAGCCAGACATGGGACTTGATCCCAGGACCCCAGGATCACCATCTGAGCCCAAGGCAGAAGCTCAACAGGCTGAGCCGCCCAGGTGCCCTCAATTTGCTAAAACTTTTAAAAGAATTTTTGCATCTCTCTATATCCATCATTTGTGTCATAAGGGATACTGATTTATAGTTTTCTTTTCTTGTAGTATCTCTTTCTGGTTTTAATAGCTTCCCCACTTACTTTTTCTCACATGGGAGATGCCAATTTTCAGATCACTACGTTGCATAAGGCAGTCATTCAGCATTATGACCTACGACGCCATTTCTACACATATATTAATGGTTCCCTTCTTGGTATCTTCTGATGGAGTTTCTCAGTCTGGTTTTCTAGGTCACTAATTCCTTCTTTGTACGCATTTTCCGATTGAACCCTTTCTCTCCAATTAGCTGTTTGGTTTTTTAATAACTGCTTATTTCATGACCTGTTACCAATAGCCTATTCTTCGATTTTTTTTTTAAAGATTTTTTAATTTATTTATTCGACAGAGATAGAGACAGCCAGCGAGAGAGGGAACACAAGCAGGGAGTGGGAGAGGAAGAAGCAGGCTCATAGAGGAAGAGCCTGATGTGGGGCTCGATCCCATAACGCCGGGATCACGCCCTGAGCCAAAGGCACATGCTTAACCGCTGTGCCACCCAGGCGCCCCCGATTTTTTTTTTTTAAGTAGGTTCCACATGCAACGTGGAGCCCAGTGCAGGGCTTGAACTCACGACCGTGAGATCAAGACCTGAGCTGAGATCAGGTGTCAGATGCTTAACTGACGGAACCACTCAGCCCACCTCTTTGAAGGTATTTGAAGTCCTTATATAAGTCCATATAAGTCCATATAAGCTTTTCAGTTTATTGTCTCTGATTTAGAATATGGCTGTTTTGCTCCTTAGATGTGCAATTATTTTCACATGAGCTCGTCTTCCCCTGGGCGTCAGAAACTACCGGGATGGTAGTGGTCATGTGTAGTGAGCAAGGCTAAAGCTGGGCCCCAGTTTCTGCCCTCCTGGTGCAATGTGCGTGTGTGTTGGGGGGCTGTCAGAGGGTAGAGTTGGTGGCATTAAATTATAGGTCTCTTAAGTCCCCATGGGCCTTCCCTCCAGGTCACTGTGCCCTTCAAGAAACCTTCCTGTATCTCTTTCAAGCAGTTTTTTTGTTTTAAATAGGCTCCAAGTCCAACATCGGGCTTGAACTCACGACCCCAAGATTAAGAGTCATGTGCTTTACCGACTGAGCCATCCAGATGTCCCAACGAGCAGTTCTTCTCTAGGAGTCTCTTCACTTGGATGTCTGTGGTCCTGAGGGAATGGAGGAGGAGAGGGGGACAGTTGGGATGTGGCCATCCTCTGCCTTGAGCCACCTGCTGCCCCCCATAGCCGGGCATCTGTGCCTCCCGCAAACTGCTCCCACACCCCAAGCAGAGCCAGCAGAGACAACACGGGGAGGGAGAGGAGCACAACAGCCCTTCCCCAGCCTCCCCTCCACCTGGGCTGACATCCTGGTCTGCTCTCTGCCGCCATCACCCTCGCTCCTCGAGCACAACCACCTTCTCTCCCCTCTTGCATTTCTCTATTTCTGGTTTCTCAGGATCACCTGCCCCCCTCTCGACTCTGGCCTCTCCATGGCAGGGTTCAGTGTGTACATGACAGCCTCATCCCATCGCCCAAGAGCCCTCATGGTGGATCCTATTATCTATGTCTTTCTCCAGGTTGAGACTGAAATGCAGAGGGCTTACGGTGTTTGCCTGCAACTGCACGGCTGCTAAGTGCAAATCTGAGACTCATTGCTTCCTCTCTGCCTGCGAGGGGCTATAACCCACTCTGGAGTCGTCTGTCCCCAAAATAAAGAAATGTGGGCGAGAGCTTTGCTTCAGCCATTTCCAAACCCCGTGGGATCCTGGGATGGACAAAGGAACAGGGTTGTTGCTGATTTCCAGGAGACAGTCCCCTTTGAATCTTTTGCCCTTTTGTCTCATGTATCACTTTTTATGGAGGTTTAAATTATTTATACTGTTTTGTTGAAAGCTAAGCATGTTGGGTAAACTGCCACTCACTGGAGGGTAGAAAGTGGATAGGCCGACTGGACTGTGATTTAGAAAAAAACGAAACATAGTATCTCCGACCCTGGTACCTTGAGGTTCTTTTGGTGCAGGCTGTGTGTGTGTGTGTGTGTGTGTGTGTGTGTGTGTGTGTGTGTATGAGAGAGAGAGAGAAGGATAGAACGAGAGAAAGGGAGAGAGAGGGAGAGAGTTGGTTGGTTGTCACAGCTGGGTTTATAGCCTTTGGAGATAATTTCTGTACCTTTCAGTTTCTTTGTAAAATGAGCATGTTACCTATCAACATTATATGGTTGGGAGGAAATTGCTGATGTAATGGATCTTTTTTAAAGCAAAAAAAAAAAAAAAATTGAGCTCTATAAAGAAAAGCACGTTATAAATAAATAGGGTTAATTTCTAGCCAAAACCATGGAGTCAGCTGTTTATATAAATATTATAGATCTAAATGCTTAGCTTCTTCCTTAGAGGCTGGCTCCTTGTCTTAGAAGGCTGTGCTTTTTTGTCCTTTCAAACCACAACTTGCTGAGGCCATCAGTGATGCGGAAACATTTTTCTTTTCCAGTTGATTTCTCTAGGATGATTGAGAAATACTGCAGCAGCCAAGAGGGTCCCATCCTCAGTTCTCTGCCCGCTCACTGCTTTATGGCCTTACTTTTGGGAGAACATTTAATTTAGAGCACTGCAGACCAACTTCTTATGACCACTCATCTTCAAACTTTGTGCATGTCCATTTAAATGGCTAAAGGGGGAGGGGGAGTGGATAAGATGAATAAAGTCAGTGGACTGCTGACTATTATAGGCTCAGAGTATCAACTAGGTTTAATGAGTGTTAAGAGTATGAACTGAAGGTCCCGTCCCTACAGAGAAAAATGTGGGCTCATTTGTAGATTAGGATTAAATTCAAACCCCAAATCCCGACTCTCCCATGAGTTCATTTGCGTGGGAACTCAAACAGTCGGAAAGGTAGCAAGTGAGGGGAATAAAAATCAGGTTCTTAGCTCTTACTCCCTTTCCTTTTGAGAAAATTGAAGACAGAGTCCCAATTGAAAGGGGGGGAAAAAAAGGAAAAAACCCTTTAAAAAGATAAGCGGCTTCTGCTTCTCTGATTGCCCAGAGTGGACCGGGTCCCAAATTGTTGCCAAGTAACCTCTTCAGCCATAAACTAAATAAATCATCTTTTCTCTTTTCACAAAGTGTGTCTTCTCATTGAAGCGCACACATTCTTGGCTGGGATGCAGGTATGACCTAATTCCGATGTCAAGTGTGTGGGAGAATCAACTTTTAAAGCAGTGCTTCCAAAGCCGAGATGTTCGCAGTCACAGAATGAATGTGGTTGAATCCAGCACTTAGAATGCTGCCTTGCTACTGATAGAATTCCTGGGTTTTTTCCTTCTTTTTTCTTAGTTCATAGTTAGTTCATTTTCTGTTTGTTTTAGGTGTTCTAAGGGGCATACGGTGCTGTGCTGAAGAGCCTGAGGTTTGGAGCCAGATGTTCACGGATTTGAATCCTGGCTCCACCACCACTTACTGTGACCTTGAGTAAATTACTTCATCTCGGTGCGAGTTTCCTGGGGCTACTGTAACAATAAACCGGGTCACTTACAGGGTGTCTGGGTGGCTCAGTCGGTTAAGTGCCCAACTCTTGATTTCAACTCAGGTCATGATCTCAGGGTCCTGGGATGGAGCCCCATGTGGGGCTCCATGCTCAGTGGGGAATCTGCTTGGGATTTTCTCTTTTTCTCCCTCTCCCTCTTCCCCCTCCCCAACTCTCGTGTGCAATATCTCTCTTTCTCTCTCTCTCTCTCAAAAATAAATCTTTAAAAAAATTATAAACCACGTGACTTAAAACAACAGAAATTTTGTATCCTTTCACATTTCTAGAGGCCAGAAGCCCAAAATCAGTATCATTGGGGCCGAAAAATCTTAAGTGTTGACTGGGCTGTGCTCCTTCCAGAGACTCTAGGGGAAAATGTGTTTCTTGCCTCTTCCAGCTTCTGGGTGCTGCTGGTGTTCCTAGGCTCGGGGTTGCATCCCTCCAGGCTCTGCCTCCCGTGGTCACACTGCTGTCTGCACGTCTATGTGTGCCATCAAATCTCCCCCTGCCTCCCTTTTATAAGGATACATAGGATTGCAGTGAGGGCCGATCATGATAGCTCCGGATAATCTCTGCATCTTAAAATCCTTAACGGATCTACAAAGACCCTGTTTCCTTATAAGGTGATATTGGCAGGTCCCAGGGATGAGGACCTGGTATCACTGGGGGGCCATTTTTCAGCCCCCCACAACCTTTCTGAGTTTCCTCATATGGGAACAGTAAGAGTGCCCATTTTATAGGATTGTAGCGAGGATTAAACAAGACAATGAATGTGGGGTGCTTAACGTAGTTCTTGGTTTAGAGTCCATGCTCGATAAATATCAGCTGCCACCATCCCTTCCCCTACCATCATCATCACCATCATCTACTTAAATTCTTCCCCTCGCTTGGAGAGGATCAGAAAAATCCCGTAAGCACAGAATGCTGAGAGAGTAGAACCCGGACACACTTTAGAATTCATCTCCTCTGACATATAGATTAAAAACTGAAGTCTAGGGGCGCCTGGGTGGCACAGCGGTTGGGCGTCTGCCTTCAGCTCAGGGCGTGATCCCGGTGTTACGGGATCGAGCCCCACNAAAAAAAACTGAAGTCTAGAGGCATTGACTTGCCCAGGATCCCACAGCTAGAATGAAGCAGATTTATTTCATTGTAATATTTTATTCATTCATCCGTTCATTCATTTAAAGTAGGCTCCACGCCCAGCATGGAGCCCAATGTGGGCCTTGAGCTCATGACCCTGAGATCAAGACCTGAGCCGAGATCAAGAGTTGGGACGTTTAACCAACTGAGCCACTCAGGTGCCCCTCGTTGTAACATTTTATTTTATTTTTAATTTTTAAAAAGATTTTATTTATTTATTTGAGAGTGAGACAGACAGCACAAACAGGGGGTGGGGCCATGGGAGACAGAGAAGCAGACTCCCCACTGAGCAGGGAACCCAATCTGGGGCTTGATCCCAGGACCCGCAGATCATGACCTGAGCCAAAGGCAGACACTTATCTGTCAATGCTGATTGCAGGTGCCTCTCATTGTAACATATTAGATACTGTAACTCTATAATCGGCAGAGAGGGAAACTGAAGGAAAGGGATGGTAGGGGATCACTTAGGGAAAGAGAAGGAGAGAGAAAATAAAGATTCAATGTGAAGAGAGAATTAGGTAGTATTTTCATTCCCATTTTAGAGATGAGGACACCGGGGGTTACGTGCTCAAGGGCACATAGCAAGTGAGAGAATCCAAACAGTTGGACTGTAAAGACTAGGTGCTCTCGACCCTCCATACTCTGTCTTCCCAGTAGATGCTTTCTCAGCATGAGTTACGTGTTCATCTCAAGTGCTTATGCTGTAAGCCAGAGTAAGAAAAAGCAATTTCCAGGAGACACTGTCTGAGAGCGGGGGCTATGGAGAGGGCTATGTCTTTAGGATAGTCTCCTTGGACTGGGGATTTGGGAATGGTGGAAAAGGCAGGGTTATTTGAGATATCCTGACCCTGCTGAGCACTGTTCAGCTGTAGGCATTGTGTTCCCAGCTCTCCACTCTGCCCAGGTCCTCCCTATTCTCGTGTCCCAGGCACCGTTCCTGACGGCTGGACTCCCTGGAGCCGTAGGAAGCCCATTTCAGGCACCATGTTCTGCCCATGTGTTCCGGGGCCATCTGTCACTGGCACGGCAGTTCCCAGAAACAACAATTTGGTTTCTTTAATCATGGCTTTAAGACCAAAGTTAATTGATACAAGGTTGTTCCTAATTAGTAAAAAATGCCTGTTACAGAAAAATGATGTATACATAAACTGCAATTCAGAAGAGGGGAATCTATGCAGAGTATTCTTATCTGGCTGAAATGATAGCTCCCCAGTCGTGACCAGGGGAAACAGCCAGACACGCTGATTATAGCTGACGGTGTTTGCAAAAAGCCAACAGCTGATTAAAACAAAACCTTGCACTATTCGCGGGGAACTAAGGGAACACACCAAATTAAAATTTCCCATTCTCTGAGTTTTCACAAAAATATCAAATATCGATGTTTGGTTCTTGACTCATTACTTCTGCATGGTAAATACCATGTTTGGTATTTGTTGTGAGGTCCTCGGGCCGTGTCAATCTCAGCAATTGTGCTAATTTGCATTGTGATCTATGGATTTCTTAGAAACTGATACTCATTTCAATATAATTAAACACTGCAGGCAAAGAAAGTAAATGACACCAATGGATTTTGCTACTGCCTTTAGGACTTGAGAAAACTGTGGGCTAGTCAGAGACTTTTTTTTTTCTTCAAGGCTTTCCAAGAAGACTAGAAACTTATTTTCAAAGGCATAAGCTTTGTCCTACTCCACATATTTTTGAAATTACCTTTCTAGATTTGTGTTTGCATCCCTGCAGCATGTTTTTGACTATTCTAGGCAGTATCAGAATTCACTTTTTGTATTAATCTGGCTTTTGGAGATAGCCAGAAGTCATTTGGATCCAAACGTTGTCAGGTAGCTATGTCTTCTGAGATCTTACACATGCTTTTTAAATTTTTAATCTTTGTTGGAATAAGACTCACTTCTTCCAGCAGCTCACTCCCCTATTTCCCCTTTCCTATTTGTTCCTACCAATCTCATTAGCAAAGAATTCAGGCAGCCCAGAGCTTGTTAGAATTAGTGGTGAAAAGATAAGTTTAAGTGACACTGAATGCAGGCTTGAGGAAATTTGCAGTGAGTAAGAAGCATGAGTTTTATGACATCTATCTTGGCTGATTTTCTTCTCTTTCCTTCTGGATTCTGGGTAGCTGAAGCGACCAAATAAAGATCAGTCCTCAGCAAACTGGAGGCTTGCTGTGCTCATCAGTTTGCTGACCGGGAGGACCAACCCCGTGCTAAAGTATCTTCCCGTTTTGATTCTCTGGTTCCAAATAACCTCAGGAGAAGTCGTGTCACTGTATGTTAATATTAATGAGTTAGATCAGATTGCATCCTAAGTATTCACTGAAAAAAACCAGAGCCTTTATTGATGTGTCGCCAGCTCTGTATTGTTGTTACTTAATACAGTGTTCAATACAATCTGTACACACATACTTCTATCAAATAGACATGAATTAATATTTACAAGGACTTTTGTCCTAAAAAACAGATACGTTCCAGCGTCAACACAGTAGCCTCCTTATATGTTCAAACATATAAGGAATTCCTTTTTTTTTTTTTTCAGCAATTCCTATTTTTAAGTATGCAACATGATCCAGGACTTAAGCACATGTGTTATCTGACATTGGTTAAAATAACCGGAAGATAATTCTCTTTATGGGCACGGACAGTCCTGCAGAGGACTGCAGTCTTAATTCTCCCTACACTGTCATCAGTGCAAGTGGCGGCCTGTGGCAGTTTTGAATGCATATGGACTCTGAGTCGGGAGTCAGAGTTTGGCCAAGATGCAGTGACCTTTCGCAGGGCAGGCTGTGGGACTAGGGCACCTTAAAACCAGGTCAGAGAGAGGATTATGGCTTATAGCCTCCCGCCCACTCAGCCCCCCAGGCTCGCCCAGCTGCCACGGGTGAGTCCTGGCCCCTCTGACCCAGCTGCTGACCCAGCCCGCAGAAGATTACTGGTGGGATCGCAGCTGGGATGCCTTTGGACAAATACCATGTTTAAACGATGAAATATTTTCTAACAGGCAGTGTAGAGACTAACGAAACGGCACCCACCCATGTACCCATCCCACCGCCCCCCTCTCTTAACATTTCCATCCTGTGTCTGTGTCTTTTTTTTCCCCCCAAGAAATAAAATACTACAGAAACCGTTGAAGCTTCCTGTGTCTTGCTTCCTGCTTCCTTTCTTTCTTCTCTCCTAGGGTAACCTCTATCCTGAATTTGTTGACGATCGTTTCCCGTGCAGGTTTTCCTACTTGACTCTGCAGGAATGTAGTCCTGGGCGCTATAGCGTTCTTCTGCAGGTGTTTTCAAACTTTATGTATAAATGGCATTATACCGCACACATTATTCTGAAACTCTATGTTTTTTTTTTTGTTTTTTTTTTTTTGCTCAGCTTTACGTTTTTGAGATTTAGTCATTGCACTGGCTGTTTGCTTATTCTTTCTCAGCCCTGTGCCCAACCTTCCATATTGTTTGTATTCCTCAAGCTTCTTTGCCAGTTGGTTTCCCTTTGGGTTCTGCCAGTAGGAGGTGTTGAGAGGTGGAGAGAAGTCTTAGTTTTCCTTTCTCTTTTGCTCTTTCCCTTCTTCTTCTGGTGCTTTTTCCTGATGCTACCGCCTCTTCCCTCCCCCTCCCACTCCCCCTCCCCCAGCTCCAGTCCTGGCTCCTCCCCCAGTCTCCTAGCTTCCGAACACTCCCTCCTCATTTTTTCTCCCAGTGCTAGGAGTGTAGCACCTTCCTGCAGTTTCTAATCTCCCAATTACCATCCCTTCTCCTTTTTTTTTTTTTTTCTCTTCAAGGTTGCAACATCTGCATAACCAGTTCCTCTAATCTCCTGCGTTTGTCATGACTACTGTGGTTTCTAACTGGGCGCTGACTGCTCCATTAACTTTAGCTGCTGGACCATTAATTGTTGTTGCAGCATAGTATTTCCTCCTGTGACTCCCGCACAATTTATTCATCCGTTCTCTTGCTGATGGGCATTTTGATTTTTCCTTATCGCAAACAATGCAAAGACCGCATTCTCGGACCTGTTTCCTCACTTAATCTGTGCAAGAGTTTCCCTAGGGTATCTCCTGTAGTCCCTGGTTACAGGGCTGTGCTCATCTTGCACTTGCCTGGCTGCTAGCAGGTTTTCCAAAACAGCTGTCCCATTGCCTTCCCTTCCCTCACTGGGTACTGTTACGCTTGCCATTGCTGGCAATCTGATGGATTTGGCACGGTATCTCATTTCCATGATTTATGTGTCTTTCCATTCTTTCCTACCCATCCTTTCGCACATTGTTTTCCTGGTAAGTTGCTTGAACTTTTCATATTGGTTTACATTATTATAAATTGATTGGATTTCTTTATATATTCTGAACCCTGGTTAATAGGTGTTGCAAATATATTTGTCCAATCTATGGTTTGTTGTTTGCTTTGTTTCATGGTATGTGAGTGTTTGTTTTAAAATTATAGTCAAGTTCATCAACCTTTTTTTGTTTAGTGGTTTTTGTTTCTTGTTTAAAATATTTTTCTTCATCGGGGCCACCTGGCTGGCTCAGTTGGTGGAGCATGCAACTCTGGATCTTGGGGTCGTGAATTCGAGCCCCACGTTGGGTGTAAAGTTTATGTAAAAAAAATAAAGTAGGAGCGCCTGGGTGGCACAGCGGTTAAGTGCCTGCCTTTCCGCTCAGGGCTCAGGGCGTAATCCCGGCGTTGTAGGATCCTTGTAGAAAGAGCCCCACATCAGGCTCTTCCGCTATGAGCCTGCGTCTTCCTCTCCCACTCCCCCTGCTTGTGTTCCCTCTCTCGCTGGCTGTCTCTATCTCTGTCAAATAAATAAATAAAATCTTTAAAAAAAATAAAGTAAATAAAAATTTAAAAAGATATATTTTTTTATCTTAACATCATAAAATATTTTCTATTTTCTACTAAAATATTCAAAGCTTTGTTTTTCTGATTCAGGTGTGCATTCTGCCTGGAATTTATTTTTTATACAGTATAAGGAGCACATTTTTAACTGTATAGTTAAACAATTATTCCAGCATCATTTATTACAATGTATAGTTTACCATTTTCCCACTGATTTGTGATGCCAGTGCTGTCATATGTTGTGTTACCATATGCGTGTGGTCTGGACTTTATTCTGTTCCATTTCTGGACTCGTATATTCTTGTGCCAATGCAACAGAATTCTAATTAGAATGATNATCTTCTCCCTCCCCCTCTTTACTCTGTTGTAGGGTTCAGGAACTCTGGGGGCCATCGCCCTCAGAGTGCTTTTTTATTTTGAAGATTTTATTTTATTTATTGACAGAGACAGCCAGTGAGAGGGAACACAAGCAGGGGGAGTGGGAGAGGAAGAAGCAGGCTCCTAGCGGAGGAGCCTGATGTAGGGCTCGATCCCAGAACGCAGGGATCGCGCCCTGAGCCAAAGGCAGACGCTTAACGACTGCGCCACCCAGGCGCCCCCCCCACATCTCGTTCTTAAACATTGTCGTGGATAATCTTGGCTTCATTCTAACATATGAATTTTTTTAAATGGACATGGAAGAGATTTATTATTTAATTTTACCATTACCTTGTCCAATTCCATGAAAAATCCTATTGAAGTATTCACTGAAATTAAATTAACTTTGTAAATTAATCCTGGAGAGGATTGACAACTTCATAATATTTTCTTCCTGTCCAAAAATAAGGACTATCTCTCCCTCTACTTTTTGGTGATAAGATAAATTTTTATTTTAATTAATTAATTTTTAAAAGATTTATTTATTTGAGAGAGAGAGAAAACACAAGTAGTGGGGGAGGGGCAGAAGGAGAGGGAGAAGCAGGGCCCCGATGTGGGCTCGATCCCAGGACCCAGGGATCATGACCAGAGCCGAGGGTAGATGCTCAACCGACTGAACCACCCAGGTGCCCTGATTTTATTTTTATTTTATTTTATTTTAATTCCAGTATAATTCACATACACTGTTAGATTTTCTTCAGTGCACAATGTAGTGATTCAACAATTCTATACATTACTCAGTGCTCATCACAATAAGTATACTCTTAATCCCCTTCTCCTATTTCACCCATCCCCCAACCCACCTCCCCTCTGGTAACTATCAGTTTATTCTCTATGGTTAAGAGCCTATTTTTCCCTCTTTCTTTCTTTCTTTCTTTCTTTTTTCTTTTCTTTCCTTTTTCCTTCCTTCCTTCTTTTCTTCCTTCCTTCCCTTTCTTTTTTGTAAACTCTACCCCCAACATAGGGCTTGAACTCATGACCCCAAGATCAAGAGCTGTATGCTTTACTGACTGAGCCAGCCAGGTGCCACTGTTTGTTTCTTCAATTCCACATATGAGTGAAATCATATGGGATTTGTCTTTCTCTGACTGACTTCTGTCACTTAGCATTATATTCTCTAGTTCTATCCATGTTGTTATAAATGGCAAGATTTCACTCTTTTTTATGGCTGAGTAATATTCCATTGTATATATACACATATATGTGTATATATATACATATACATACATATATACATATACATATATGTGTATATGTATATATATGTACACACACCACCTTTTCTTTATTCATTCATCAGTTGATAGACATGTGGGCTGCGTCCATAATTTGGCTCTTATAAATAATGCTGCAATAAACATAGGGGTGTATATACTCTTTAGAATTAGTGTTTTTGGGGCGCCTGGGTGGCACAGCGGTCGAGCGTCTGCCTTCGGCTCAGGGCGTGATCCCGGCGTTGTGGGATCGAGCCCCACATCAGGCTCTTCCGCTGGAAGCCTGCTTCTTCCTCTCCCACTCCCCCTGCTTGTGTTCCCTGTCTCGCTGGCTGTCTCTGTCTCTGTCAAATAAATAAATAAATTAAAAAAAAAAGAATTAGTGTTTTTGTGTTCTTTGGGTAAATACCCAGTAGTGGAATAACTGGATCATATGGTAATTCTATTTTCAATTTTTGGGGGAAACTTCCACAGTGGCTGCACCAGTTTGCATTCCCACCAACATTTCATGAGGGTTCCTTTTTCTCTACGTCCTTGCCAATACTTTTTGTTTCTTGTGTTTTTGATGTGAACCATTCTGATAGGTGTGAGGTAATATCTCATTGTGGTTTTTGGTTGCATTTCTCTGATGATGAATGATGTTGAGCATCTTTTCATGTGTCTGTTGGCCATCTGGATGTCTTCTTTTTCTAAAATTTTTAAAAGATTTAATTTTTAAGCAATCTCCACACCCAACATGGGGCTTGAACTCACAACACCGAGATCAAGACTCAAAAGCTCCACCAGCTGAGCCAGCCGGGTGCCCCTGTATATCTTCTTTGGAGAAATGTCTGTTCATGTCTTCTGCCCATTTTGTGTAAGTTCTTAATGTATTTTGGATGCTGACTCCTCATCGGATATATGTTGATTGTTTCCTTTGCTGTGCAGAAGCTTTTTATTTTGATGTTGTCCCAATAGTTTATTTTAACTTGTATTTCCCTTGCCTGAGGAGACAGATCTAGGATAATATTGTTACAATAGGTATTCTTTAAGTGTTTCATCAATATAGCCGTATATTTTTTTCCATATGGGTCTTGATCATCTTTTGTCAACCTAACCTTACATATTTAATAGTTTTATTGCCATATTTAATGATTTAATGAGATCTTTAAAAATCACATTTTCTAATTGTCTATTTCTATTGATTTTGGATTTTAGTATATTGATCTTGTATCCAGAAACCTTATTAGTTATAGTAGTATGGGTGTGTGCATCACATTACTAGATCTTTTAATGTTATTTTCTTGCATTCCAGGGATAACCCAACGGGGCCATGGCTAAATTCAATTTTCTAGAACCTGACAGCTTTTAAAAGGTGCCTTTGTACAAAATCTGTAATCTTTTAGATGACAGAGAAATTGAATGGCCCTGCAGAGTAACTTCATCTATCAAAAGGGCAAAAGGCTTATGTAGAGCGGGCCATTTTGGACTTGAACCTTGAACAGCCTTACCTGCCTCTGTTGACCCTTCTCATTGTGCTTTTGCTTAATTTCAGTGATGATTACCACCACATACCCTTCACTCAGTTTTAGGTTCTTTTTAGATTGAGCTCCATTGAGAGCTCAAACAATATTAACTAACATCCAGGTTTTTGTAACTCTCCATGGTGCTTATCATAGTACTTACAAACAGCTCCAACCTAGGAAACACTTGGTGTCTACTGATGAATTGATGACCTTCTGTTCATTAAACCATTGGAATATCATTTTTGTTCTGGCTTTCAGGAAGCTCAGAGCTGAGTTTTGTCCTTAGTGGTAGCACATTCCCTGACTCTGCTTTTTATTTTTATTTTTAAAGATTTTATTTGACAGAGAGAGAGAGAGAGAGCCAGTGAGAGAGGGTACACAGGCAGGGGGAGCAGGAGAGGAAGAAGCCGACTCCCAGTGGAGGAGCCTAATGTGGGGCTCGATCCCAGGACTCCAGGATCACGCCCTGAGCCGAAGGCAGACGCTTAACGATTGAGCCACCCAGGCGCCCCTTAATATTACTTTTCTTTCTATTCACTGGGCTTATTCATCTAGCCTTTCTCTCCTACCATATAGCCTCTTATTATTTCTGGTTTTTTTAATTATTAATTTTACTCCTATGTTAATGTTATAGTTTTATTCCTTGTATGCTTCCATGGAAGTTACGTCAAATCCTTTTGTGGGTAGGTGGAGTTTAAATTCTACATAAAATGAGAAATGTTCGATAAATGTTGACCAGATGGAGAGTATGACGACTTTAGTGGGGATGCAGATTCTCCAAAATCATTAGTGTAGGAAATTAATTTTGATGTTTTAGCGTCTGCTTATAAGTAAAACACCCAAACCTGTATTGAATTCAGGGGGAAAAATCCAATTTTACTTTGTTAGTAAATAAAAAAGCATTTCACACCTTATAAAATAACGGTGCTTGGCACGATAATTGCACATATATGCCGTTGAATATTTTATTTCATTAGGTACTGAATTGGACCACTCATGAACAGTCGTGGGCTTTACCCCTTTCGAGCCGAATCTAAATCTGATTTTTAGAATCGCTACTAGAGTCCTCGCGTTGTCCGGGTTGCTGAATTCCAACAACCCTCCTTCAAGGGCATCCTGCCGGAGGGGAGCTCGGGTCATTAGCTCAGGGGCGATACAAAGCGTTTTGTTCAAAAGAACTCACGGCCCTTACCCGGTCTCCCAAGGAGACAAGTTGAATGCCCACTAAGTCATGCTTTTCCATTACTCATTCCGCCTTTTCTCCCAAGGTGGCGTGTGGGAGGTGTTGTGATCGGGCTCGATAAGAATAGGCCGGGAAGCTTGCTGCGGGATAATACACTCATCCCTTTGCGTGTTTCAATTCCGACTGCGCCGTGTTTGGCGGCTTCACCCAGCGAGAAGCTTTCCAAACCGACAATGACTGCACACTCGGCCGCCTCCCATATTCATCTCAGCCCCTCCGCAGGCGCCTGGCCCCCACAGTCCCGCCCCGCTCCACTTGGCCAAGCTTTGTTCCCTTACAAGGTGGATCATCAGGTGGGCCAGGCGCGACTGCTGCCGAATAACGTCCTTCGCGGGTCACCCGGGAAGGGACTCTGGCCACCGGCCTCCCCAACCCCGCAGCTGCGGGCCTCCCCAACCCCGCAGCTCCGCACCCCCAACACCAGCGCGGGCGTCCGGGCCACCAGGAGGCGCCCGGGCACCTCCGCAGCTCCTAGCCCCATCCCCTCTCTGGCTCTGCCTGCGATTGGCCGGACGCCCCGAGCTCTAAGTCCCGATTGGCCGCCTCCCGCGTCAATCGCGGACGTCCGGACGGGCCGAGGTGACGCACCGCGGCCGGGCTCGGGGCGGTGTCCGGCGCGGGCGGCTGCGGGCGGAGCTTCGCGAGGACCGACGCAGGGCAGTCAGACGGCGGCCG